>NC_060974.1:182500-435000 GCF_910589235.1 Vespa crabro
ATTAGTAATAGGAATAATAATAATAATAATAAGAAGAACAAAAATGAGATTAATAATAAGAGTAATAATAATAATAATAAGAATAATAATAAGAATAATAATAAGAACAAAAATAAGAATAAGAAGTTTAATGACAATAATAAGAATAATAAGAACAATCAGAAAAATAATAAGAATATTAAGAATTATAAGAAAAATAGGAACAATAATTAAAACAATAAGAATAATATTAAGAATATTATGAATTAAAAGAATAATGATAATAATAATAATAATAAGAATAATAATAGGAATGAAAAGAATAATAAGAATAATAAGAATAATAATAAGAATAATGAGAGTAATAATAAGAATAATAAGATTATAAAATATAGTAAGAATGATAATAAGAATAATAAGAACAATAATAATAATAATAAGAATAAGATGAACAATAAGAATAATAATAAGAAAATTAAGAACTAAAAGAATAATAAGAATAATAATATGATTAAAAACTAGAATAAAAGGAATAATCGGAATAATAAGAATAATAAGATTAATAAAAAAAAAATAAAATTAATAATAAGAATTGTACGAATAATAAGAATAATAAGATTAATAATAAGAATAATAATAAGACTAATAAGAATAATAATATGATTAATAAGAACAATAAGAATAATAATAAGAATATTAAGAATTGTAAAAATAATGAGAATAATAATAATAATAAGAATAATAATAGGAATGATAAGAATAATAAGAATAATAAGAATAATAATAAGAATAATAAGAACAATAATGAGAATAATAAGATTAATAACAATAATAAGAAAAATAAGAACAATAAGAATAATAGTAATAATATTAAGAATTATAAGAATAATAAGTAGTATAATAAGAACATAAGATAAATAATAAGAATTATAATAAGAATAATAATAAGAATAATAAAAATAATAGGTATAATAAGAATAATAGGAATAATAAAACATTAATAAGATTAGTAGTAAGAATAATAAGAATAATACGAATAATAATAAGAATAATAAGAACAATAAGAATAATAATAAGTATAATAAGAATAATAAGAATAATAAGAACAATAATAAGATTAATAATAATAAAAATAATAATAAGGATATAAGGATATAAATAAGAATAATAAAAATAATAATAATAATAATAAGGATAATAAGAATTGTAATAAGAATAATCAGAATAATAAGAACAATAATAAGATTAATAATAAGAATTAGACTAATAATACGATTAATAAGAAGAATTATACGAGCAATAAGAATTAAAAGAATAATAATAAGAATAATTATAAGAATAATAAGAATAATATTAATAATAATAAGTACAATAAGAATAATGATAAGAATATTAAGAATTATAAGAATAATGAGAATAATAATAATAATAAGAAAAATAATAGGAATGATAAGAATAATAAGAATAATAAGAACAATAGGAATAATAAAAATAGTAAGAATAATAAGAACAATCATATGATTAATAATAAGAATTATACGAATCCTAATAAGTATATTTATATGAATAATAAGATTAATTAGAATAATAAAAACAATCAAATGATTAGTAATAAGAATAATAAGTACAATAATAAGATTAATAATAAGAATTATACGAATAATAAGAATAATAAGAATAATAATAAGAATATTAATAAGAATAATAAGAATAACAATTAGAATAATAAGAATAATAAGAATAATAGGTAAAATCATAACAATAATTATAAGAAAAATAATAATAATAATAATAATAATAATAATAATAATAATAATAATAATAATATTAATAATAATAATAATAATAAGAAGAAGAAGAAGAATAAAAATAAGAATAATAATAAGTATAATAATAAGATTAAAAAGAACAATAAGAATAATAAGAAGAAAATTAAGAATTATAAGAATAATGAGAATAATAATAATAATAATAATAATAATAATAGGAATGATAAGAATAATAAGAATAATAACAAGAAAAATAATAAGAATAATAAGAACAATAATAAGATTAATAATTAGAAGTAGACGAATAATAAGATTAATAATAAGAATTATAAGAATAATAATAAGAATAATTATAAGAATAATAAGAACAATAATAAAATTAATGATAAGAATAATAAGAATAATAAGAACAATTAAATGATTAATAATGAGAATAATAAGAAAAATAAGAATAATAGGAATAATAAGATTAATAATAACAATAAGAACAATAATATGGTTAATAATAAGATTTATACGAATAAAAAGAATAATAAGAATAATAGGAATAAGAAGAATAATAAGACTAATAATAATATTAATAATAAGAATAAAAAAATAATAAGAACAATAATAAGATTAATAATAAGAATTAAACGAACAATAAGAATTAAAAGAATAAAAATAAGAATAATTATAAGAATAATAAGAATAATAATAAGAATAAAAGAACAATCAGAATAATAATAAGAATATTAAGAATTATAAGAATAATGAGAATAATAATAATAATAAGAATAATAATAGGAATGATAAGAATAATAACAATAATAAGAATAATAGGAATAATAAGAATAGTAAGAATAATAAGAAAAATAATAAGGTTAATAATAAGTATTAGATGAATATTAAGATTAATAATAATAATTATACGAATAATAGGAATTATAAGAATAATTATAAGAATAATAAGAACAATAAGAATAATATTACGAATAATAATAATAATAATAAGAATAATATGAATAATAGGAATAATAAGAATAATAAGAATAATATGTATAATAATAAGAATAATAATAAGTATAATAAGAATAATAAGAATAATAATAAGAATAATAAGAATAATAAGAATAATAAGAATGGTAAGGATAATAATAAGAATAATAAGAACTATAAGAATAATAATAAGAATAATAAGAATAAAAAGAACAATTATAAGAATTAGACGAATAATAAAATTAATAATAAGAATTATACGAATAATAAGAATTATAAGAATATTAATAAGAATAATAATTAGAATAATAAGATTAATAAGAATAATAAGAATAATAATAAGAATAATAAGAACAATAAGAATAATAATAAGAATATTAACAATTATAAGAATAATATGAATAATAATAAGGACAATAAGAATAATAATAAGAATATTAAGAATTATAAGAATACTGAGAAAAATAAAAATAATAAGAAAATTAATATGAATGATAAGAATAATAAGATTAATAAGAATAATAATAAGAATAATAATAAGAATAATAATAAGAATAATGAGAATAACAGAAATAATAATAATAATAAGAATAACAAGAATAATAAGAACAACAATAAGATTAATAATAAGAATAATAAGAGTTATAAGAATTATAAAAAGATTAATAATAAGAATAATAAGAATAATAAGAACAATTACAAGATTAATAATAAAAATTAGACGAATAATAAGATTAATAATAAGAATTATACGAATAATAAGAATTATAAGAATAATAATAAGAATAAGTACAAGAATTATTAGATTAATGAAAATAATAAGGATAATAATAATAATAAGAAGAACATTAAGAATAATAATAAAAATATTAGGATTATAAGAATAATAGTAATAATAATAAGAACAATAAGAATAATAATAAGAATATTAAGAATTATAAGAATAATGAGAATAATAATAATAATGAGAATAATAATAAGAATGATTAGAATAATAAGAATAATAATAAGGATAATAATAAGATTAATGAGAATAATAGGAATATTAAGAATAATAAGAATAATAAGAACGCTAATAATAATAATAACAATAATAAGAATAATAATAATAGGAATGATAAGAATAATAAGAATAATAACAAGAAAAATAATAAGAATAATAAGAACAATAATAAGATTAATAATTAGAAGTAGACGAATAATAAGATTAATAATAAGAATTATAAGAATAATAATAAGAATAATTATAAGAATAATAAGAACAATAATAAAATTAATGATAAGAATAATAAGAATAATAAGAACAATAATAAGATTAATAATAAGAATAATACGAATAATAAGAATTATAAGAAGAATAATACGAGTAATTATAAGAATAATAAGATAGATAAGAATAATAGGAATAGTAATAAGAATAATAAAAACAATAAAAATAATAATAAAAATATTAAGAATTAAAAGAATAATAGGAATAATAATAAGAAAAAAAGAATAATAATAAGAATAGTAAGAATAATTGGAATAATAAGAATAATAAGAATAATAAGAATAATAAGAACAATAATAAGATTAATAATAAGAATAATAAGAATAATAAGAACAATAGTAAGATTAATAATAAGAATAATAAGACTAATAAGAACAGTGATCACATTAATAATAAGAATTATACGAATAATAAGAATATTAATAAGAATAATAAGAATAATAAGAATAATAAGAATAATACGAATAATAATAAGAATTATAAGAACAATAAGAATAATAATAAGAATATTAAGAATTATAAGTATAATGAGAATTATAAAAAGAATAATAAGAATAATAATAAGAATAATAAGAGTAATAAGAATAATAAGAAAAGCAATAACAATAATAATAACAATAATAATTATAATAATAATAATAATAGTAATAATAATAATAATAATAATAATAATAATAAGTATAATATGAATAAAAAGAACAATAATAAGAATTATAATAAGAATTATACGATTAATAAGAATAACAAAAATAATAATGTGAATAGTAATAAGAATAGTAAGTTTAGTATGAGAATAATAAGAACAATAAGAATAATAATAAGAATATTAAGAATTAAAATAATAATAAGAATAATAACAAGAATAATAATAATAATAATAAGAATAATAGGAATGATTAATATAATAAGTATAATAATAAGAATAATAAGAATAATAAGAATAACAATAAGAATAATAAGAACAATAAGAATAAGAACAATAATAAGATTAATAATAAGAATAATAAGAATAATATGAACAATAAAAAGATTAATAATAAGAATAATAAGTATAATAAGAAAAATAATAAGATTAATAATACGAATTATATAAATAATAAGTATAATAAGAATCATTATACGAATAATAATAAGAATAATAAGAACAATAAGAATAATAAAAAGAAAATTAAGAATTTTAAGAATAATGAGAATAATAATAACAATAATAAGAATAATAATAAAAATAATAAGAATAATAATAAGAAAATTAAGAATTATTAGAATAATGATAATAACAAGAATAATAAGAATAATAATAAGAATGATATGAATAATAGGAATAATAATACGAATAATAAGTACAATAAGAATAATAATAAGAATATTAACAATTATAAGAATAATATGAATAATAATAAGGACAATAAGAAGAATAATAAGAATATTAAGAATTATAAGAATACTGAGAATAATAATAATAATAAGAATAATAATATGAATGATAAGAATAATAAGATTAATAAGAATAATAATAAGAATAATAATAAGAATAATAAGAATAATAAGAATAATAAGAAGAATAATAAGAATAATAAGAATAATAAGAAGAATATTAAGAATATTAAGAATTATAAGAATACTGAGAATAATAATAATAATAAGAATAATAATATAAATGATAAGAATAATAAGATTAATAAGAATAATAATAAGAATAATAATAAGAATAATAATAAGAATAATAAGAATAATAAGAATAATAAGAAGAATAATAAGAATAATAAGAATAATAAGAAGAATAATAAGAATAATAAGGACGATATGAATAATAATAAGACTAATAAGAATAATAAGCGTAATACGAATAATAATAAGAATAATAAGAATAATAAGAATAATATTAAGAATATAAAGAATTGTAAGAATAATGAGAATAATAATAATATTAAGAATAATAGTAGGAATGATAAGAATAATGAGAATAATAATAATAAGGAGAATAATATCAGGAATGATAAGAATAATAAGAAAAATAATAAGATTAATAATATGAATAATAAGAATAATGAGAACAATAATAAGAATAATAATAATAATAATAATAATAATAAGAATAATGAGAACAGTAATAAGATTAGTAGTATGAATTATACGAATAATAAGAGTAATAAGATTAATAATAAGAATAATAATAAGAATACTAAGAATAATAAGAATAGTAATGAGAATAATAAGAAAAATAAGAATAATAATAAGAATAATAATAATAATGAGAATAATAGGAATGATAAGAAAACTAAGAAAAAAAATAAATATAATAATAAGAATAATAAGAACCATAAGAATAATAATAAGTCTAATTAGATTAATAATTAGCATAATAAGAATAATAAGTATAATAATATGAATAATAATAAGAATAATAAGAACGATAATAATAATAATAACAATAATAAGAATAGTAAGAATAATATGAATAAGAACAATAATAAGATTAATAATTAGAATAATAAGAAAAATAATATCAATATTAATAACAATAATAATAATAATAATAATAATAATAATAATAATAAGAAGAAGAAGAAGAAGAAGAAGAAGAATAATAAGAATAATTACAAGAATTATTAGATTAATGAATATAATAAGGATAATAATAATAATAATAAGAACATTAAGAATAATAATAAAAATATTAGGATTATAAGAAAAATAGTAATAATAATAAGAACAACAAGAATAATAATAAGAATATTAAGAATTATAAGAATAGTGAGAATAATAATAATAATGAGAATAATAATAGGAATGATAAGAATAATAAGAATAATAATAAGGATAATAATAAGATTAATGAGAATAATAGGAATATTAAGAATAATAAGAATAATAAGAACGCTAATAATAATAATAACAATAATAAGAATGGTAAGAATAATCAGAATAATAAGAACAATAATAAGATTAATAATAAGAATAATACGAATAATAAGAATTATAAGATGAATAATACGCATAATTATAAGAATAATAAGATAGATAAGAATAATAGGAATAGTAATAAGAATAATAAAAACAATAAGAATAATAATAAAAATATTAAGAATTATAAGTATAATAGGAATAATAATAAGAACAATAAGAATAATAATAAGAATAATAAGAATAATAGGAATAATAACAATAATAAGAATAATAAGAATAATAATAGTAAGAATATTAAGAATAATAAGAATATTAAGAATAATAAGAATAATAATAAGAATATTAAGAACAATAAGAATAATAATAAGAATAATAAGAATATTGGGAATATTAAGAATGATAAGAATAATAAGAACAATAATAAGATTAGTAATAAGAATAACAAGAATAATAAGAATAATAAGAAGAATAGTAGGAATGATAAGAATATTAAGAATTATAATAATAATGATAATAATAATAATTATTAAAATAATAATAGGATTGATAAAATTAATAAGAATAATAATAATAATAATAAGAATAATAGGAATAAAAAGAATAATAAGAATAATAGGTACAATAATAAGATTAGTAGTAAGAATTATACTATTAATAAATATAAGAATAATAATAACAAGTATAATAAGAATAATAAGAATAATAAGAATAATAATAAGAACAATAAGTACAATAAGAATAATAATATGAATAATGAGAATAACAAGAATATTAAGAACAATAATAAGATTACTAATAAGAATTATACGAATAATAAATATAAGAAGAATAATAATAAGTATAATAAGAATAATAAGAATAATAAGAATAATAACAAGAACAATAAGAACATTAAGAATAATAATATGAATAATGATATTAATAAGAATATTAAGAACAATAATAAGATTAATAATAAGAATTATAAGAATAATAAGAACAATAATAAGATTAATAATAAGAATAATGAGAATAATAAGAAAAATAATAAGATTAGTAATATGAATAATAAGAATAATAAGAAAAATAATAAGATTAATAATATGAATAATAAGAATAATGAGAACAATAATAATAATAATAATAATAATAATAATAATAATAATAATAATAATAATAAGAATAATGAGAACAGTGATAAGATTAGTAGTATGAATTATTCGAATAATAAGAGTAATAAGAATAATAATAAGAATAATAATAAGAATAATAAGAATAATAAGAATAGTAATGAGAATAATAAGAAAAATAAGAATAATAATAAGAATATTAAGAATTATACGAATAATAATTATAATAAGAATAATAATAAGAATAATAATAAGAATAATAAGAATAATAAGAATGGTAATGAGAATAATAAGAAAAATAAGAATAATAATAAGAATATTAAGAATTATACGAATAATAATTATAATAAGAATAATAATAAGAATAATAATAAGAATAATAAGAATAATAAGTATGGTAATGAGAATAATAAGAACAATAATAAGAATAATAAGGAAATTAAGAATTATAAGAATAATAATAATAATAATAATAATAATAGTAATAGTAATAATAATAATAATAATAATAATAATAATAATAATAATAATAATAATGAGAATAATAGGAATGATAAGAAAACTAAGAAAAAAAATAAAGATAATAATAAGAATAATAAGAACCATAAGAATAATAATAAGAATGTTAAGATTAATAATTAGCATAATAAGAATAATAAGTATAATAATATGAATAATAATAAGAATAATAAGAACGATAATTAGAATAATAAGAAAAATAATATCAATATTAATAACAATAATAATAATAATAATAATAATAATAATAATAATAATAATAATAATAATAAGAAGAAGAAGAAGAAGAAGAAGAAGAAGAAGAAGAAGAATAATCAGAATAATAATAAGACTAATAATAAGAATAATGAGAATAATAAGAATAATAAGAATAATAATAGGAAAAATAAGAACAATAAAAATAATAATAAGAATATTAAGAATTATAAGTATAATGAGAATTATAAAAAGAATAATTATAATAATTATAAGAACAATAAGAATAATAATAAGAATATTAAGAATTATATGAATAACGAGTATAACAATAATAATAATAATAATAATAGGAATGATAAGTATAATAAGAATAATAATAAGAATGATAACAATAATAGGTATAATAATAATAATAAGAATAATAAGGATAATAATTAGAATAATAAGAGTAATAAGAATAATAAGAAAAGCAATAACAATAATAATAACAATAATTATAATAATAATAATAATAGAAATAATAATAATAATAATAAGTATAATATGAATAAAAAGAACAATAATAAGATCAATAATAAGAATATTAAAAATGATAAGAACAATAATAAGAGTAATAATAAGAATTATACGATTAATAAGAATAACAAAAATAATAATGTGAATAGTAATAAGAATAGTAAGTTTAGTAATGAGAATAATAAGAACAATAAGAATAATAATAAGAATAGTAAGAATAATAGGAATAATAACAATAATAAGAATTATAAGAGTAATAAGAATAATAAGAATAACAATAAGAATAATAAGAACAATAAGTATAATAATAACAATAATAAGAATAAGAAAAATAATAAGATTAATAATAAGAATAATAAGAATAATACGTACAATAAAAAGATTAATAATTAGAATAATAAGATTAATAATAACAATAATATGATTAATAAGAAGAATAATACGAATAATAAGAATAATAACAACAATAAAAAAATTACTAATAAGAATAAGAGGAATATTATGAACAATATTAAGATCAATAATAAGAATAATAAGAATAATAATAAGAATATTAAGAATTATAAGAATAATAGAAATAATAATAAGAACAATAAGAATAATATTAAGAATATAAGGAATAATAAGAATAATGAGAATAATAATAATAATATGAATAATAATAGGAATAATAAATAGATTAATAGTTATAATAAGAATAATAAGTGTAATAAGTATAATTATGAGAATAATAATAAGAATAATAAGAATAATAGGAACAATAAGAATAATAAGAATAATATTAACAATAATAAGATTAATAATAAGAATTATACGAAAAATAAGAAAAATAAGAATAATGAGAATAATAGGAATAACAAGACTAATAAGAATAATAAGAATAATAAGAACAATAATAAAATTAATATTAATAATTATACGAATATTAAGTATAATAAGAATAATAATAAGAATAATAATATGAATAATAATAAGAATTATAAGATTAATATGAATAATAAGAATAATAAGAACTATTATAAAATAAATATTAATAATTATACGAATATTAAGAACAATAAGAATAATAATAAGAATAATAAGATTAATAACAATAATAAGAATAATAATAAGAACAATAGGAATAATAATAAGAGTAATAATAGGAGTGATAAAAATAATAAGAATAATAATAAGAATAATAATAATATTAATAAGAATAATGAGAATAATAATAAGAATAATAATAAGAATAATAATAAGAATAATAGGGATAATAGGAAGAATTAGAATAATAAGAATATTAGGAACAGTATTAATATTAATAATATCAATAATAAGAATAATCAGAACAATAATAAGATTAATAATAGGAATTATACGTATAATAAGAATAATAATAACAAAAATAAGATTTATAATGAGAATAATGAGAACAATAATAAGATTTATAATAAGAATAATAAGAAAAATAAGAACAATAATAAGATTAATAATAAAAATTATACGAATAATAAAATTAATAAGAGTAATAATAAGAATAATATATAGAATAATAATAATAATAATAAGATCAATAAGAACAATAAGAATAATAATAAGAATAATGAGAATAATAAGAATATTAAGAATTATAAGAATAATAAGAACAATATTAAGATGAATATTAAGAATAATAAGAATAATAATAACAATAATAAGATTAATAATAAGAATAATAAGAATAATAAGAACAATAATAAAATTAATAATGAGAATTATACGAATAATAAGAATAGTAAGAATAATAATAAGAATGATAATAAGATTTATAGGAACAATAAGAATAATAATAAGAATAATAATAAGAATAATAATAAGAATAATAGGAATATTAAGAATAATAAGGATAATAAAATAATAATAGTAATAATTAGAATAATAAGAATAATAAGAACAACAATAATAATATTAATAAGAAGAATTATGCTAATAATAAGAATAATAAGAATAATAATATGAATAATAATAAGAATATTAAGAATAATATTAACAACAATAAGAACAATATGAATAATAATAAGAATAATCAGAATAATAAGAATAATAAGAATAAGAATAACAATAATAACAACAATAATAATAATAATAATAATAATAATAATAATAATAATAATAATAATAAGAATAATAGGAATGATAAGAATAATAAGAATAATAAGAAGAATAATGAGAAAAATAAGAATAATAATAAGAATATTAAGAATTATAAGAATAATAATAAGAACAATAAGAATAATAATAAGAATATTAAGAATTATAAGACTAATGAGAATAATAATAATAATAAAAGTAATAATAGGAATGATAAGAATAATAAGAATAATAATAAGAATAATAATATGAATAATAATAAGAATAATAGGAATAATAGGAAGAATTAGAATAATAAGAATATTAGGAACATTAATAATAATAATAATATCAATAATAAGAATAATCAGAACAATAAAAAGATTAATAATAAGAATTATACGTATAATAAGAATAATAATAACAATAATAAGATTTATAATGAGAATAAAAGGAACAATATTAAGATTTATAATAAGAATAATGAGAATAAAAAGAACAATAATAAGATTAATAATAAAAATTATAAGAATAACAAGAATAATAAGAACAATAATAAGATTAATAATAAGAATTATACGAATAATAAGGATTATAAGAATAATAATAAGAATAATAAGAATAATAAGAATAATAAGAATAATAATAAGAATATTAAGAATTATAAGTATAATGAGAATAAAAATAATAATAATAAGAATAATTATAGGAATGATAAGAATAATGAGAATAATAATAAGAATATTAAAAAGAATAATAAGAATAATACGAATAATAAGATTAATAAGAAGTATTATAAGATCAATAAGAATAATAGGAATGAAAAGAATATTAAGATTAATAATAAGAATTACAAGAATAATAAGAACAATATTAAGATTAATAATACGAAGAATATGAATAATAAGAGCAATAATAAGATTAATAATAAGAATTATACGAATAATAAGAATAATTAGAATAATAATATGAATTATAATAAAATTAATAAGAATAATAAGAACAATATTAAGATTAATACTAAGAATTATACGAATAATAAGAATAATAAGAATAATAATATGAATAATAATAAGAATAAAAATAGTAATAAGAACAATAAGAATAATAATAAGAATATTAAGAATTATAAGAATAATAAAAATAATAATAAGAATATTAAGAATAATAAAAACAAAATGAAGTTTAATAATAAGAATTATACGAATAATAAGAATAATAAGAACAATAATAAGATAAAAAATAAGAAAAAAAATAATATTAAGAACAATAATAAAATTAGTAATAAGAATATTAACAATAATAAGATCAATAATAAGATTAATAATACGAATTATACGAATAATAAGAATAATAAGAATAATAATAAGAATTTTAATAAAAATAATAATAACAATAAGAATAATAAGAATAATAATTAGAATAATAATAAGAATAAGAAAAATGAGAATAGTAATAGCAATAATAATAACAACAAGAATAATAATAATAATAATAATAATAATAATAATAATAATAATAATAATAGAAATAATAATAATAATAAGAATGTTAGTAATAAGAATAATAATAAGAATAATAATAACAATAAGAACAATAATAAGATTAATAATAAGAATAAGAATAATAAGAATAAGAATAAAAAGAATAATAATAAATAGAATAATAACAATTATAATATTAATAATAATAATAATAATAATAATAATAATAATAATAATAATAATAACAATAATATAATAAGAATTCAAATAATAAGAATAATAATAAGAATAATAATTATAAGAATAATAATGATACTAATAATATTTATAGTAATAATAATAAAAATAATAATAATAGGAATAATAGTAAGAATAATAAGATTATCAAGAATAATAAGCATATTAAGAATAATAATAAGAATAATAAGAATATTAAGAATAATAAGAATAATAACAAGATTAATAATGAGAATAATAAGAAGAATAAGTACAATAAAAAGATTAATAATAAGAATAATAAGAATATTTAGAACAATAATAAGATTAATAATAAGAATTATAAAAATAATAAGAATTATAAGAATAATAAGAATAATTAGAATAATAATAAGGATAATAATAAGAATAATAAAATTATTAAGAATAATAATAAGGATAATAAGAACAATAAGAATAATAATAAGAATATTAAGAATTATAAGAATAATACAAAGAATATTAAGAAATATAAGTATAATGAGAATAATAATAATAATAAGAATAATTATAGGAATGATAAGAATAAAGAGAATAATAATAAGAATAATAAGAATAATAGGAATAATAAGAATAATAATTAGAACAATAAGATAATTCAGAATAATAATAAGAAGAAGAAGAATAATAAGAATAATAAGAACAATAATAAGAGTAATAATAACAATGATGTGTATAATAGGAATAATTAAAATAATTATAAGTATAATAATAATAATAATAATAATAATAATAATAATAATAATAATAATAATAATAATAATAATAATAATAATGAGAATAATAAGAATAATAAGAATATTAATAAGAATAATAAGAATAATAAGTATAATAATTAGAATAATAAGAATAATAATAAGAATGTTAAGAATAATATGAATAATAAGAATAATAAGAATAATAAGAACAATAATAGGATTAATAATAAGAATATTCACAATAATAAGAACAATAATAAGAACAATAATAAGATTAATAATAAGAATTATAAGAATAATAAGAATAATGAGAATTATTATATGAATAATAATAAGAATAATAAGAATAATAAGAACAATAAGAAAAATAATAAGAATATTAAGAATTATAAGAATAATAATAAGAATAATAATAATAATAATAATAATAATAATAAGATTAATAGGATTGAAAGGATAGTAAGAATAATAATAAGAATAATAAGAATAATGAGAACAATAATAAGATTAATCATAAGAATAATAAGTACAATAAGAACAATAATAAAATTAATAATAAGATTTATACTAATAGTAACATTAATAATATGAATTATAAGAATAATAAGATTAATAATAAGAATTATAAGAATAATAGGAAAGATAAGAAAAGTAAGAATGAAAATAAGAATAATACTAAGTATAATAAGTACAATAAGAAAAATAAATAGAATATTAAGAATTATAAGATTCATGAGAGTAATAATAATAATAAGAATATTAATAAGAATAGCAAGAATAAAAAGAATAATTTGAATAATAAGAATAATAAGATTATAAGAGTAATAAGAATAATGACAATAATCAGATTAATAATAAGTATAATAAGAATAATAAGAATAATATTAAGATTAATAATAAGAATAATAAGAATAATAAGAACAATAAAAAGGTTAATAAAAAGAATAATAATACTAATAATAATAATAATGAGATTAATAATAAGAATTATAAGAATAATAAGAATAATAATAATAATTATAATAATAATAATAAGAGCAATAAGAATAATAATAAGAATTATAAGAATAATAAAAAAAATAAGAACAATAAAGAGATTAATATTAAGAATAATAAGAACAATAATTAGATTAATAATAAGAATTATACGAATAATAAGAATAATTAGAATAATAATAAGAATATTAATAAGAATAATAAGAATAATAAGAACAATAATAAGATTAATAATAAGAATATTAAGTTAAATAAGATCAATAATAGGATTAATGATAAGAAATATACGAATAATAAGAATAATATTAATAATAATATCAATAATAATAAGAATAATAAGAATAGTAATGAGAATAATAAGAACAATAAGAATAATAATAAGAATATTAAGAATTATAAGAATAATAAGAATAATAACAAGTATTATAATAATAATAATAAGAATATTAGGAAGGATAAGAATACTAAAAAAAATAATAAGAATAATAATATGAATAATAAGAACACTAAGAATAATAATGAGAATATTAAGAATTATAGGTATAATGTGAATAACAGTAATAATAAGAATAATAACAATAATAGGTATAATAATAAGAATATTAAGAATTTTAAGAATAATGAGAATAATAATAATAATAATAATAATATTAATAATAATAATGATAATAATAATAAAAATAATAAGATTAATAAGAAGAACAATAAGAATAATAATTAGAATACTGAGAATTATAAGAATAATGAGATCAATAATAATAATAATAATAATAATAATATTAATAATAATAATAATAATAATAATAATAATAATAATAATAATAATAATAATAATAATAAGAATAATAATAAGAATAATAAGAATAATAAAAATAATAATAAGTTTAATAATAAAATTAATAAGAATTATAGGAATGATGAGAATAATAATAATAATAAGAATAAAAAGAGGAATGTTAATAATAAGAAGAATAATAATAAGTATAATAATAAGAATAATAAGGATAATAGGAATGATATGAATAAGAAGAATAATAACAATAATAAGTATAATAATAAGAATATTAAGAATTTTAAGAATATTGAGAATAATAATAATAATATGAATAACAATAATAGTTATATGAATAATAATAACATAATAATATTAATATTAATAATAATATTAATAATAATAATAATAATAATAATAATAATAATAATAATAATAATAATAATAATAATAATAGTGAGAATAGTAAGAATAATAAGAACAGTAAGTATAATAATAAGAATAATAAGAATAATAATAAAAGGAAGAATAACAATAAGAATATTAAGAATTATAAGAATAATAAGAATAATAATGAGAACAATAAGAATAAAAATAAGAATATTAAAAATTATAAGAATAATGAGAATAATAATAATAATAAGAATAATAAAAGGAATGATAAGAATAATAAGAATATAAAGAAAAATAAGAATAATAATAAGAATAATAAGATTATTAACAATAATAAGAATAATAATAAGAATATTAAGAAGTATAAGAATAATAAGAATAATAAAAATAATAATAAGAATAATAAAAATATTAACAATTCTAATAATAATGAGAATAATAATAATAATAAGAATAATTATATGAATGATAAAAATAATAGGAATAAGAATAAGAATATTAATAAGAATAATAAGAACAATAGGAATAATAAGAATAATAAGAATAATAAGATTTATAATAAGAATAATAATAACACTAATAAAAATAATAATAAGAATAATAGGAATGAAGGAATAGTAAGAATAATAAGAAGAATAATAATAAGATTAATAAGAACAAAAAGAATAATAATAAGAATCTTAAGAATTATAAGAATAATGTGACTAATAATAATAATAAGAATAATATTAGGAATGATTAGAATAATAAGAATAATAATAAGAATAATAATAAGAATAATAAGAATAATAGGAATAATAAGAATAATAATTAGAATAATAAGATCATTCATAATAATAATAAGAAGAATAAGAATAATAAGAATAATAGGAACAATAAAAAGAATAATAATAACAATGATGTGTATAATAAGAATAATTAAAATAATAATAATAATAATAATAATAATAATAATAATAATAATAATAATAATAATAATAATAATAATAATAATAATAATAAAAATTATAAGAATAATGTTAATAATAAATAATGAGAATAATTATAAGTATAATAAGAATAATAAGAATAATTAGAATAATAAGAACAATAAAAATAATAATACGAAAAATAAGAATAATAAAAATAATAAGAACAATAATAAGATAAATAATAAGCATAATAATAATAATAATAAGAATAATAAGTAAAATAAAAAAATAAGAAGTTTAATAAGAATAATAAAAATAATCATAACATTAAATAGATTAATAATAAGAATAATAAGAATAACAATAATAATAGCAAGAATAAGAAGTTTCATAACAATAATAAGAATACTAAGAACAATAATAATAATAATAGCAAGAATATTAAGAATTATAAGAATAATAAGTATAATAATAAGAATAATAAGAATAATAATAAGAATAATAATAAGAATATTAAGTATTATAAGAAAAATAGGAACAATAATTAAAACGATAAGAATAATAGTAAGAATATTAAGAATTATAGGAATAATGAGAATAATAATAATAATAAGTGTAATAATAGGAATGATAAGAATAATATGAATAATAATGAGAACAATAAGAATAATAATAAGAATATTAACAAATATAATAATAATGAGAATAATAATAATAATAAGAATAATAAAAGGAATGATAAAAATAATACGAATAAGAATAAGAATAATAATAAGAATAATAAGAATAATAAGAATATTAGGAATAATAAGAATAATAAGAACAATAATAAGATTAATAATAAGAGTAATAAGAATAATAAGGACAATAATAAGATTAATAATAAGAATTATACGAATAATGAGAATAATAAGAATAAGTATAAGAATATTAAGAACAATAAGAATAATAATAAATATAATATGAACAATAAGAATAATAATAAGTATATTAGAAATTAAAAGAATAATAGGAATAATAATAAGAACAAGAAGAAAAATAATAGGAATAATAAGAATTGTAAGAATAATGAGAATAATAATAATAATAAGAATAATAATAGGAATGATAAGAATAATAAGAATAATAATAAGATTAATAACTAGAATAAAAGGAATAATAGGAATAATACGAATAATATGAATAATAAGAACAATAATAAAATTAATAATAAGAATTAAACGAATAATAAGGATAATACGAATAATAATAAGACTAATAAAAATAAGAATAAGAATAATAGGAATGAAAGAATAGTAAGAATAATAATAAGAATAATAATAAGATTAATAGGTACAATAAGAATAAGAATAAGAATATTAAGAATTATAAGAATAATGTTAATAATAATAATAATAAGAGTAATAATCGGAATGATAAGAAAAATAAGAATAATAATAAGAATAATAATAAGAATAATAAGAATAATAGGAATGAATAGAAGTATAAGAATGATGAGAACAATATTAAGATTAATAATAAGAATATTAACAATAATAAGAACAATAATAAGATTAATAATAAGAATTATACGAATAATAAGAATAATAAGAATAATAAGAATAATAATAAGATTAATAAGAATAATAAGAATAATAAGAATAATAATAAGAATAATAAGAATAATAAGAACAATAAGAATAATATTAAGAATATTAAGAATTATAAGAATAATAATAATAATAATAATAATAATAATAATAATAATAATAATATTAATAATAGTAATAATAATAATAATAAGATTAATAGGATTGAAAGGATAGTAATAATAATAATAAGAATAATAAGAATAATAAGAACAATAATAAGATTAATAATAAGAATAATAAGTACAATAATAATATTAATAATAAGAATTATACGAATAATAAGAATAATAAAAGGAATGATAATTACAATAATAATAATAATAAGAATATTAATAAGAATAGTAAGAATAATAGGAATAATAAGAAGAATAATAAGAAAAATCAAGAATAATAAGAATAAAAGTAAGAATAATAAGTATTATAAGAGTAATCAGAATAATTATAATACTAAGTATAATAATAGGAATGATAATGATAATAGTAATAATAACAATAATAGTAATAATAATAATAATAATAATAATAATAATAGTAATAATAATAATAATAGTAATGAGAATAGTAAGAATAATAAGAATATTAATAAGAACATTAAGAATAATTAGTATAATATATAGAAAAATAAGAATAATAATTAGAATAATAAGAATAATATGAATAATAAGAATAATAAGAATAAGAAGAACAATAATAAGATTAATAATAAGAATATTAACATTAATAAGAACAATAATAAGATTAATAATACGAATTATACGAATAATAATAAGAATAATAAGAATAATAAGAACAATAATAAGACTAATAATAAGAATAATAAGAATAATAGAATTAATAAGAATAATAAGAACAATAAGAACAATATTAAAATTAATATTAAGAATTATACGAATAGTAAGATTAATAATAAGAATTATAAGAATAATAACAATAATTAGAATAATAATATGAACTATAATAAGAAAAATACAAATAATAAGAACAATAAGAAAAATAATAAGAATATTAAAATTTGTAAGAATGATAGGAATAATAAGAATAAAAAGAGTAATAAGAACAATAAGAAAAATAATAAGAATATTAAGAATTATAAGTATAATAAGAATAATAATAAGAATAATAAGAATAATAAAAACAATATGAAGATTAATAAGAAGAATTATACGAATAATGAGAATAATAATAATAAGAATAAGAATAATAAGAATAATAATAAAATGAATAATAACAATTATAATATTAATAATAATAATAATAATAATAATAATAATAATAATAATAATAATAATAATAATAATAATAATAAGAATTATAAAAATAATAAGAATTATAAGAATAATAAAAATAATTAGAATAATAATAAGGATAATAATAAGAATAATAAGATTATCAAGAATAATAAGCATACTAAGAATACTAATTAGAATAATAAGAATAATAAAAACAATATGAAGATTAATAATAAGAATTATACGAATAATAAGTATAATAAGAACAATAATAAGATAAATAATAAGAAAAAAATAATATTAAGAACAATAATAAAATTAATAATAAGAATATTAACAATAATAAGATCAATAATAAGATTAATAATACGAATTATACGAATAATAAGAATAATCAGAATAATAATAAAAATAATAATAAAAATAATAATAACAATAAGAATAATGAGAATAATAATTAGAACAATAATAAGAATAAGAAATATAAGAATAGTAATAGCAATAATAATAACAACAAGAATAATAATAATAATAATAATAATAGAAATAATAATAATAATAAGAATGATAATAATAAGAATAATAATAAGAATAATAATAACAATAAGAACAATAATAAGATTAATAATAAGAATAATAAGAATTATAAGAACAATAATAAAATTAATAATGAGAATTATACGAATAATAAGAATAGTAAGAATAATAATAAGAATGATAATAAGATTTATAGGAACAATAAGAATAATAATAAGAATAATAATAAGAATAATAATAAGAATAATAGGAATATTAAGAATAATAAGGATAATAAAATAATAATAGTAATAATTAGAATAATAAGAATAATAAGAACAATAATAAGATTAATAAGAAGAATTATGCTAATAATAAGAATAATAAGAATAATAATATGAATAATAATAAGAATATTAAGAATAATATTAAGAACAATAAGAACAATATGAATAATAATAAGAATAATAAGAATAAGAATAACAATAATAACAACATTAATAATAATAATAATAATAATAATAATAATAATAATAATAATAAGAATAATAGGAATGATAAGAATAATAAGAATAATAAGAAGAATAATGAGAAAAATAAGAATAATAATAAGAATATTAAGAATTATAAGAATAATAATAAGAACAATAAGAATAATAATAAGAATATTAAGAATTATAAGACTAATGAGAATAATAATAATAATAAAAGTAATAATAGGAATGATAAGAATAATAAGAATAATAATAAGAATAATAATAAGAATAATAATAAGAATAATAGGAATAATAGGAAGAATTAGAATAATAAGAATATTAGGAACATTAATAATAATAATAATATCAATAATAAGAATAATCAGAACAATAAAAAGATTAATAATAAGAATTATACGTATAATAAGAATAATAATAACAATAATAAGATTTATAATGAGAATAAAAGGAACAATATTAAGATTTATAATAAGAATAATGAGAATAAAAAGAACAATAATAAGATTAATAATAAAAATTATAAGAATAACAAGAATAATAAGAACAATAATAAGATTAATAATAAGAATTATACGAATAATAAGGATTATAAGAATAATAATAAGAATAATAAGAATAATAAGAATAATAATAAGAATATTAAGAATTATAAGTATAATGAGAATAAAAATAATAATAATAAGAATAATTATAGGAATGATAAGAATAATGAGAATAATAATAAGAATATTAAAAAGAATAATAAGAATAATACGAATAATAAGATTAATAAGAAGTATTATAAGATCAATAAGAATAATAGGAATGAAAAGAATATTAAGATTAATAATAAGAATTACAAGAATAATAAGAACAATATTAAGATTAATAATACGAAGAATATGAATAATAAGAGCAATAATAAGATTAATAATAAGAATTATACGAATAATAAGAATAATTAGAATAATAATATGAATTATAATAAAATTAATAAGAATAATAAGAACAATATTAAGATTAATACTAAGAATTATACGAATAATAAGAATAATAAGAATAATAATATGAATAATAATAAGAATAAAAATAGTAATAAGAACAATAAGAATAATAATAAGAATATTAAGAATTATAAGAATAATAAAAATAATAATAAGAATATTAAGAATAATAAAAACAAGATGAAGATTAATAATAAGAATTATACGAATAATAAGAATAATAAGAACAATAATAAGATATAAAATAAGAAAAAAAATAATATTAAGAACAATAATAAAATTAGTAATAAGAATATTAACAATAATTAGATCAATAATAAGATTAATAATACGAATTATACGAATAATAAGAATAATAAGAATAATAATAAGAATTTTAATAAAAATAATAATAACAATAAGAATAATAAGAATAATAATTAGAATAATAATAAGAATAAGAAAAATGAGAATAGTAATAGCAATAATAATAACAACAAGAATAATAATAATAATAATAATAATAATAATAATAATAATAATAATAATAATAGAAATAATAATAATAATAAGAATGTTAGTAATAAGAATAATAATAAGAATAATAATAACAATAAGAACAATAATAAGATTAATAATAAGAATAAGAATAATAAGAATAAGAATAAAAAGAATAATAATAAATAGAATAATAACAATTATAATATTAATAATAATAATAATAATAATAATAATAATAATAATAATAACAATAATATAATAAGAATTCAAATAATAAGAATAATAATAAGAATAATAATTATAAGAATAATAATGATACTAATAATATTTATAGTAATAATAATAAAAATAATAATAATAGGAATAATAGTAAGAATAATAAGATTATCAAGAATAATAAGCATATTAAGAATAATAATAAGAATAATAAGAATATTAAGAATAATAAGAATAATAACAAGATTAATAATGAGAATAATAAGAAGAATAAGTACAATAAAAAGATTAATAATAAGAATAATAAGAATATTTAGAACAATAATAAGATTAATAATAAGAATTATAAAAATAATAAGAATTATAAGAATAATAAGAATAATTAGAATAATAATAAGGATAATAATAAGAATAATAAGATTATTAAGAATAATAATAAGGATAATAAGAACAATAAGAATAATAATAAGAATATTAAGAATTATAAGAATAATACAAAGAATATTAAGAAATATAAGTATAATGAGAATAATAATAATAATAAGAATAATTATAGGAATGATAAGAATAAAGAGAATAATAATAAGAATAATAAGAATAATAGGAATAATAAGAATAATAATTAGAACAATAAGATAATTCAGAATAATAATAAGAAGAAGAAGAATAATAAGAATAATAAGAACAATAATAAGAGTAATAATAACAATGATGTGTATAATAGGAATAATTAAAATAATTATAAGTATAATAATAATAATAATAATAATAATAATGATAATAATAATAATAATAATAATAATGAGAATAATAAGAATAATAAGAATATTAATAAGAATAATAAGAATAATAAGTATAATAATTAGAATAATAAGAATAATAATAAGAATGTTAAGAATAATATGAATAATAAGAATAATAAGAATAATAAGAACAATAATAGGATTAATAATAAGAATATTCACAATAATAAGAACAATAATAAGAACAATAATAAGATTAATAATAAGAATTATAAGAATAATAAGAATAATGAGAATTATTATATGAATAATAATAAGAATAATAAGAATAATAAGAACAATAAGAAAAATAATAAGAATATTAAGAATTATAAGAATAATAATAAGAATAATAATAATAATAATAATAATAATAATAAGATTAATAGGATTGAAAGGATAGTAAGAATAATAATAAGAATAATAAGAATAATAAGAACAATAATAAGATTAATAATAAGAATAATAAGTACAATAAGAACAATAATAAAATTAATAATAAGATTTATACTAATAGTAACATTAATAATATGAATTATAAGAATAATAAGATTAATAATAAGAATTATAAGAATAATAGGAAAGATAAGAAAAGTAAGAATGAAAATAAGAATAATACTAAGTATAATAAGTACAATAAGAAAAATAAATAGAATATTAAGAATTATAAGATTCATGAGAGTAATAATAATAATAAGAATATTAATAAGAATAGCAAGAATAAAAAGAATAATTTGAATAATAAGAATAATAAGATTATAAGAGTAATAAGAATAATGACAATAATCAGATTAATAAGAAGTATAATAAGAATAATAAGAATAATATTAAGATTAATAATAAGAATAATAAGAATAATAAGAACAATAAAAAGGTTAATAAAAAGAATAATAATACTAATAGTAATAATAATGAGATTAATAATAAGAATTATAAGAATAATAAGAATAATAATAATAATTATAATAATAATAATAAGAGCAATAAGAATAATAATAAGAATTATAAGAATAATAAGAATAATAAGAACAATAAAGAGATTAATATTAAGAATAATAAGAACAATAATTAGATTAATAATAAGAATTATACGAATAATAAGAATAATTAGAATAATAATAAGAATATTAATAAGAATAATAAGAATAATAAGAACAATAATAAGATTAATAATAAGAATATTAAGTTAAATAAGATCAATAATAGGATTAATGATAAGAAATATACGAATAATAAGAATAATATTAATAATAATATCAATAATAATAAGAATAATAAGAATAGTAATGAGAATAATAAGAACAATAAGAATAATAATAAGAAAATTAAGAATTATAAGAATAATAAGAATAATAACAAGTATTATAATAATAATAATAAGAATATTAGGAAGGATAAGAATACTAAAAAAAATAATAAGAATAATAATATGAATAATAAGAACACTAAGAATAATAATGAGAATATTAAGAATTATAGGTATAATGTGAATAACAGTAATAATAAGAATAATAACAATAATAGGTATAATAATAAGAATATTAAGAATTTTAAGAATAATGAGAATAATAATAATAATAATAATAATATTAATAATAATAATGATAATAATAATAAAAATAATAAGATTAATAAGAAGAACAATAAGAATAATAATTAGAATACTGAGAATTATAAGAATAATGAGATCAATAATAATAATAATAATAATAATAATATTAATAATAATAATAATAATAATAATAATAATAATAATAATAATAATAATAATAATAATAATAATAATAATAAGAATAATAATAAGAATAATAAGAATAATAAAAATAATAATAAGTTTAATAACAAAATTAATAAGAATTATAGGAATGATGAGAATAATAATAATAAGTATAATAATAAGAATAATAAGGATAATAGGAATGATATGAATAAGAAGAATAATAACAATAATAAGTATAATAATAAGAATATTAAGAATTTTAAGAATATTGAGAATAATAATAATAATATGAATAACAATAATAGTTATATGAATAATAATAACATAATAATATTAATATTAATAATAATATTAATAATAATAATAATAATAATAATAATAATAATAATAATAATAATAATAGTGAGAATAGTAAGAATAATAAGAACAGTAAGTATAATAATAAGAATAATAAGAATAATAATAAAAGGAAGAATAACAATAAGAATATTAAGAATTATAAGAATAATAAGAATAATAATGAGAACAATAAGAATAAAAATAAGAATATTAAAAATTATAAGAATAATGAGAATAATAATAATAATAAGAATAATAAAAGGAATGATAAGAATAATAAGAATATAAAGAACAATAAGAATAATAATAAGAATAATAAGAATAATAATAAGAATAATAAGATTATTAACAATAATAAGAATAATAATAAGAATATTAAGAAGTATAAGAATAATAAGAATAATAACAATAATAATAAGAATAATAAAAATATTAACAATTCTAATAATAATGAGAATAATAATAATAATAAGAATAATTATATGAATGATAAAAATAACAGGAATAAGAATAAGAATATTAATAAGAATAATAAGAACAATAGGAATAATAAGAATAATAAGAATAATAAGATTTATAATAAGAATAATAATAACACTAATAAAAATAATAATAAGAATAATAGGAATGAAGGAATAGTAAGAATAATAAGAAGAATAATAATAAGATTAATAAGAACAAAAAGAATAATAATAATAATAAGAATAATATTAGGAATGATTAGAATAATAAGAATAATAATAAGAATAATAATAAGAATAATAAGAATAATAGGAATAATAAGAATAATAATAATAATAATAATAATAATGAGAATAGTAAGAATAATAAGAATATTAATAAGAATAATAAGAATAATAAGTATAATAATTAGAATAATTAGAATAATAATAATAATATTAAGAATAATATGAATAATAATAAAAATTATAAGAATAATGTTAATAATAAATAATGAGAATAATTATAAGTATAATAAGAATAATAAGAATAATTAGAATAATAAGAACAATAAAAATAATAATACGAAAAATAAGAATAATAAAAATAATAAGAACAATAATAAGATAAATAATAAGCATAATAATAATAATAATAAGAATAATAAGTAAAATAAAAAAATAAGAAGTTTAATAAGAATAATAAAAATAATCAGAACATTAAATAGATTAATAATAAGAATAATAAGAATAACAATAATAATAGCAAGAATAAGAAGTTTCATAACAATAATAAGAATACTAAGAACAATAATAATAATAATAGCAAGAATATTAAGAATTATAAGAATAATAAGTATAATAATAAGAATAATAAGAATAATAATAAGAATAATAATAAGAATATTAAGTATTATAAGAAAAATAGGAACAATAATTAAAACGATAAGAATAATAGTAAGAATATTAAGAATTATAGGAATAATGAGAATAATAATAATAATAAGTGTAATAATAGGAATGATAAGAATAATATGAATAATAATGAGAACAATAAGAATAATAATAAGAATATTAACAAATATAATAATAATGAGAATAATAATAATAATAAGAATAATAAAAGGAATGATAAAAATAATACGAATAAGAATAAGAATAATAATAAGAATAATAAGAATAATAAGAATATTAGGAATAATAAGAATAATAAGAACAATAATAAGATTAATAATAAGACTAATAAGAATAATAAGGACAATAATAAGATTAATAATAAGAATTATACGAATAATGAGAATAATAAGAATAAGTATAAGAATATTAAGAACAATAAGAATAATAATAAATATAATATGAACAATAAGAATAATAATAAGTATATTAGAAATTAAAAGAATAATAGGAATAATAATAAGAACAAGAAGAAAAGTAATAGGAATAATAAGAATTGTAAGAATAATGAGAATAATAATAATAATAAGAATAATAATAGGAATGATAAGAATAATAAGAATAATAATAAGATTAATAACTAGAATAAAAGGAATAATAGGAATAATACGAATAATATGAATAATAAGAACAATAATAAAATTAATAATAAGAATTAAACGAATAATAAGGATAATACGAATAATAATAAGACTAATAAAAATAACAATAAGAATAATAGGAATGAAAGAATAGTAAGAATAATAATAAGAATAATAATAAGATTAATAGGTACAATAAGAATAAGAATAAGAATATTAAGAATTATAAGAATAATGTTAATAATAATAATAATAAGAGTAATAATCGGAATGATAAGAAAAATAAGAATAATAATAAGAATAATAATAAGAATAATAAGAATAATAGGAATGAATAGAAGTATAAGAATGATGAGAACAATATTAAGATTAATAATAAGAATATTAACAATAATAAGAACAGTAATAAGATTAATAATAAGAATTATACGAATAATAAGAATAATAAGAATAATAAGAATAATAATAAGATTAATAAGAATAATAAGAATAATAAGAATAATAATAAGAATAATAAGAATAATAAGAACAATAAGAATAATATTAAGAATATTAAGAATTATAAGAATAATAATAATAATAATAATAATAATAATAATAATAATAATATTAATAATAATAATAATAATAATAATAATAATAATAATAATAATAGTAATAATAATAATAATAGTAATGAGAATAGTAAGAATAATAAGAATATTAATAAGAACATCAAGAATAATTAGTATAATATATAGAAAAATAAGAATAATAATTAGAATAATAAGAATAATATGAATAATAAGAATAATAAGAATAAGAAGAACAATAATAAGATTAATAATAAGAATATTAACAATAATAAGAACAATAATAAGATTAATAATACGAATTATACGAATAATAATAAGAATAATAAGAATAATAAGAACAATAATAAGACTAATAATAAGAATAATAAGAATAATAGAATTAATAAGAATAATAAGAACAATAAGAACAATATTAAAATTAATATTAAGAATTATACGAATAGTAAGATTAATAATAAGAATTATAAGAATAATAACAATAATTAGAATAATAATATGAACTATAATAAGAAAAATACGAATAATAAGAACAATAAGAAAAATAATAAGAATATTATAATTTGTAAGAATGATAGGAATAATAAGAATAAAAAGAGTAATAAGAACAATAAGAAAAATAATAAGAATATTAAGAATTATAAGTATAATAAGAATAATAATAAGAATAATAAGAATAATAAAAACAATATGAAGATTAATAATAAGAATTATACGAATAATAAGTATAATAAGAACAATAATAAGATAAATAATAAGAAAAAAATAATATTAAGAACAATAATAAAATTAATAATAAGAATATTAACAATAATAAGATCAATAATAAGATTAATAATACGAATTATACGAATAATAAGAATAATCAGAATAATAATAAAAATAATAATAAAAATAATAATAACAATAAGAATAATGAGATAATAATTAGAACAATAATAAGAATAAGAAAAATAAGAATAGTAATAGCAATAATAATAACAACAAGAATAATAATAATAATAATAATAATAGAAATAATAATAATAATAAGAATGATAATAATAAGAATAATAATAAGAATAATAATAACAATAAGAACAATAATAAGATTAATAATAAGAATAATAAGAATTATAAGAACAATAATAAGATTAATAAGAAGAATTATACGAATAATGAGAATAATAATAATAAGAATAAGAATAATAAGAATAATAATAAAATGAATAATAACAATTATAATATTAATAATAATAATAATAATAATAATAATAATAATAATAATAATAATAATAATAATAAGAATTATAAAAATAATAAGAATTATAAGAATAATAAAAATAATTAGAATAATAATAAGGATAATAATAAGAATAATAAGATTATCAAGAATAATAAGCATACTAAGAATACTAATAAGAATAATAAGAATAATAAAAACAATATGAAGATTAATAATAAGAATTATACGAATAATAAGTATAATAAGAACAATAATAAGATAAATAATAAGAAAAAAATAATATTAAGAACAATAATAAAATTAATAATAAGAATATTAACAATAATAAGATCAATAATAAGATTAATAATACGAATTATACGAATAATAAGAATAATCAGAATAATAATAAAAATAATAATAAAAATAATAATAACAATAAGAATAATGAGAATAATAATTAGAACAATAATAAGAATAAGAAAAATAAGAATAGTAATAGCAATAATAATAACAACAAGAATAATAATAATAATAATAATAATAGAAATAATAATAATAATAAGAATGATAATAATAAGAATAATAATAAGAATAATAATAACAATAAGAACAATAATAAGATTAATAATAAGAATAATAAGAATTATAAGAACAATAATAAGATTAATAAGAAAAATTATACGAATAATGAGAATAATAATAATAAGAATAAGAATAATAAGAATAATAATAAAATGAATAATAACAATTATAATATTAATAATAATAATAATAATAATAATAATAATAATAATAATAATAATAATAAGAATTATAAAAATAATAAGAATTATTAGAATAATAAGAATAATTAGAATAATAATAAGGATAATAATAAGAATAATAAGATTATCAAGAATAATAAGCATACTAAGAATACTAATAAGAATAATAAGAATATTAAGAATATTAAGAATAATAACAAGATTAATAATGAGGATAATAAGAAGAATAAGTACAATAAAAAGATTAATAATAAGAATAGTATGTATATTTAGAACAATAAGAAGATTAATAATAAGAATTATAAAAATAATAAGAATTATAAGAATAATAAGAATAATTAGAATAATAATAAGGATAATAATAAGAATAATAGTAATGATAATAAGAACAATAAGAATAATAATAAGAATATTAAGAATTATAAGAATAATACAAAGAATATTAAGAAATATAAGTATAATGAGAATAATAATAATAATAAGAATAATTATAGGAATGATAAGAATAAAGAGAATAATAATAGGAATAATAATAAGAATAATAAGAATAATAGGAATAATAAGAATAATAATTAGAATAATAAGATCATTCATAATAATAATAAGAAGAATAAGAATAATAAGAATAATAGGAACAATAAAAAGATTAATAATAACAATGATGTGTATAATAAGAATAATTAAAATAATAATAATAATAATAATATTAATAATAATAATAATAATAATAATAATAATAATAATAATAATAATAATAATAATAATAATAATAATAATAATAGTAATAATAATAATAATAATAATAATAATAATAATAATAATAATAATAATAATAATAATAATAATAATAATAATAATAATAATAATAATAATAATAATAATAATAATAATAATAATAATAATAATAATAATGAGAATAGTAAGAATAATAAGAATATTAATAAGAATAATAAGAATAATAAGAACAATAATAGGATTAATAATAAGAATATTCACAATAATAAGAACAATAATAAGATTAATATTAAGAATAGTACGAATAATAAGAACAATAATAAGATTAATAAGAAGAATTATAAGAATAATAAGAATAATGAGAATAATTATATGAATAATAATAAGAATAATAAGAATAATAAGAACAATAAGAAAAATAATAAGGATATTAAGAATTATAAGAATAATAAGAAGAATAATAATAATAGTAATAATAATAATAATAATAATAAGATTAATAGGATTGAAAGGATAGTAATAATAATAATAAGAATAATAAGAATAATAAGAACAATAATAAGATTAATAATAAGAATAATAAGTACAATAAGAACAATATTAAAATTAATAATAAGAAATATACGAAAAGTAACATTAATAATATGAATTATAAGAATAATAAGATTAATAATAAGAATTATAGGAATAATAAGAATAATAAGAATAATAATAATAATAATACGAATAATAGGAATGATAAGAAAAGTAAGAATGAAAATAAGAATAATACTAAGTATAATAAGTACAATAAGAATAATAAATAGAATATTAAGAATTATAAGAATCATGAGAGTAATAATAATAATAATAATAATAATAATAATAATAATAATAATAATAACAACAAAATAATAATAATGAGATTAGTAAGAATAATAAGAATTGTAAGTATATTAATAAGAGTATCAACATTAATATGAATAATAATAAGAATATTAACACTTATAAGAATAATGAAAATAATAATAATAATAAGAATAATAATAGGATTGGTAATAATATTAATAATAATAATAATAATAATAATAATAATAGTGAGAATAGTAAGAATAATAAGAATATTAATAAGAATAATAAGAATAATAAGTATAATAATTAGAATTATAAGAATAATAATAAGAATAAAAAGAATAATTTGAATAATAAGAATAATAAGATTATAAGTGTAATAAAAATATCAACAATAATTAGAATAATAATAAGTATAATAAGAATAATAAGAATAATAGGAATAAATAGAATTATAAGAATGATGTGAACAATAATAAGATTAATAATAAGAATATTATCAATAATAAGAACAATAATAAGATTAATAATAATAATTATACGAATAATAAGGATAATAATCGTAATAACAATATTAATAATCATAATAGTAGTAATAAATATCATAACGATATTAATAAAAATAACGATCATAACTATAATAACGATAATAACTATATTAACGGTAATAACGTTAATAACAATAGTAATAACTATAACAATTATAATATCGAGAATTTTGATAACAACGAAAACAATAACGATAATAATTAGAATAATTATAATATTAAAAATTATAATAACAATAATTATAGAAATAATGAAAAGAAAGACAATAACCTTAATAAAGATAAAAACGATTTTTTCGTAAATAACATTATTATTGATAATATTGACGATAATAATAATAATAACGATTTCAGCGTCAATTGTAACAACAATAATAATAATATTAATTATAATAAAAATGATAATAATGAAAATAACGAATATGAATAATAACCAAAAAAACGATAGTAACTGTATTAACGATAATAACGATTAGAAAAATAATAATAACTATAATAATAATTGTGATGATAACAGAGAAAGTAATATCGATAATGATAATAATAATAATAAAAATAATAATAGCGATAATAAAGATAAGAACAATAACGAGAATAATAACGATAATATCCGTAATAACAAAAATAACGATAAATAGGATAAAAACGTTAATAACGATAAGAGGGATAATAATATTAGTACTCATTACATCGTCGATTATAACGATAATAATAACAATAATAATAGTAATTATAATAATAATAATAATTATTATTATTATAAAAATAACTATTATAAAGATAATAACGTTAAAATCGATAATAACAACAATAATGGTAATAAAGTTAATAATGATAAAAATAACCTAAGTAATAATAGTAATCATAAGAGCGTCGATAATATCGATAATAGCAAAGATAATAATAATTATGCTAATAACGATAATAACTATAATTAAAACGACAATAGCAATGAAAACGATAATAAAGTTAATAACAATAATAATGACGATAATAATAATATTATCGATAATAACGTTAATAACGATAATAACAATAACACCATTAAAACCATAATAATTTCAAAAATATTAAAAACGATATTAACGATAATTAAGATAAAATAACGATAATATGGATAAAAAAATAATTACGATAATAAAGGTAATACCGTTAATAAAGGTAATTATAATAATAACGATAATACCAACATTAACGATAATAACGATAATAATGGCTGTCTTACCAATAATAACAATAAAAACGCTAATAACCATAATAACATTAATAATGTTAATAACGTTAATAATAACGATAATAATAATTGAAATCATAACAGCGAAGATACTAAAGATAATAATGACGATAATAATAGTAATAATAATAATAATAATAATAACACTAATATCGTTAATTATAATAATGACAATTATAGAGATAATAACGATAATAACGATAGAAACGGTAATAACCTTAATAACGATAATGATAACGATAATAATACTGATTGCGATAATAACGATAATAACCATAATAATAACGATAGAAACCATAATAACGATTATAATAACGATTATTACTTTAATAACGTTAATAACGTTAATAATGATCTTAATAACGAAAATAGTTATGATAAAGATAATATCGATAATAACCATAAAAACGATAATAATGACGATCATAACAATAATGATGATAATAATGACAATATCGTTAATGCCGCTAATAACCATAATAATAACGATAATCATAATAGCAACGATCTTTGCTACAGTAATAACAATAAATATAATAAAGGTTCTAATGAAATTAATAATAACGATAATAATGATAATTGCATTAATAACAATTGCGATAAAAAATCTAATAACGATAATAATTACGATAATAACGATAATAACGAAAATAAAGATTATTATCATTAGAACAATAATATCTATAAAAACAACAATAACCATAATAAATACATTAACGATTATCATGATAATAACTATAAAAATAATAATAACGATAAAGACGATAATATCGGTAATTACGTTTATTAATATAAAAATAATAGTAATGGTAATAATAACGTTAAGAACTATAATAATAATTATGATAGTAATGAAAACAATTATAATAATAATAGTAAAAACAATAATAATTATAATAACGGTAAGAACAATAATAATAATAATAATAACGATACTAATGATAATGACGATAATAACGATAATGACACTAATAACGATAATAGTGAAAATATTCTTAATTATAAAAATATCAATGATAACAACGATAAAAATAATTATAATATTATTAATAATAATTATAATAAAGATAATAACTATTATAATAATCAAAAGGATAAAAATGATATTGATTATAACAGTTTTAACGATAATAACGAAAATAACGATAATAATTATAATAACAATAATAAAAATAATAATAACGATAGTAACATTTAATTATAGTAATTACGATTATAACGGTAATGTCGATAATAACGACATAAACGATAATAACGATTGTAAGGAGAATAGAGATGATAAAAATAATAACGATCATAACGATAATAACGATGATAATAATAATCTTAATAATAACGATTTTAATAAGAATAGAGATTTAACGATAGTAACGATAGTAACGAAAATAATAATAATAATATTAATAAAAATGATAACAACGGTAACATCTATAATAATAATAATTATAAAAATAATAACAAACAATGATAATAACTATATAAACGATAATAATGAAAATAACGATAATAACTATAGTAACGATAATAACTAATTTTTAATAATGGTAATAAATTCAAAAGCGATAATTACAACAATAACGATAACGAAATTAAAGATAATTCCGATAATAACATAAATAAATGTATTGATAAGGATAATAAGAATATTAACGATTAAAACGAAAATAAGGATAATAATGTTTATAATAATAATAAGATTAATAATAAAAATAATATCAATAATATCTATGAGAACGACAATAACGATAATATTAACAATTATAATAATAGTAATTACAATTATAACGATAATAACTATAATGACGATAATAACGATTGTAATAATAATAACGATATTAACGTTTTTTGTGATAATAATAATAATAATAATATTAATAATGATAATAGTAATATTAATAATAACAATTATAATAACGGTAATAATAAAAATAACAATAATAACGATAATATCGGTAATAACGGTAATAACGATAAAGACTACAATAACGATAATAATAAAAATATTATTAACGATAATAACGGCAAAAGCGATAATTATAATAATTATGATAACATGGATAATAAAAATAATACCGATAATATCGTTGATAACTATAATAATAACGATAATAATAATGATAACGTCTAAAACGTGAATAGCGATAATAACGTAAATAAAAATAATAATAATAATAATAATAATAAAAATAACGATATTAACGATAATAACGATAATAAAGATAATAATAATTATAGTCATAATAATAATAATGACAATATTAATATTAATAATAATAAGGATAATGACGGTAATAATAATAATAAAAATAATAGAGATAGTAATGGTTATGAAGGATAAGACATAAATAATGATAATAACAACAAAAATAATAATAATAATAATAATAATAATAATAATAATAATAATAATAATATCAATAATATCGATGAGAACGATATTTAAGATTATAAAGATTATAACGATAATAATAAAAATATTAATAATAACGATTATAATAAAATATAGAGATTATAATGATGATAACGATAGTAACCATAATATCATTAATAATATTTATAATATTAATAACAACGATAATATCGATAAAAGAACTACTAATAACAATAATAACGATATAAACGATAAAAACGCTAATAATGATGATAATAATTGTTATCTTAATAATAACGGTAATAATGATTCTAATGATATTAAAGTCTATAACGATAATAATAATTTCAAGTATAATTATAACGATATTAAAGATAATAATAACTATAACAATAATACAAATTTAAATAATAATAATATCGATATTAAGGATAATAACATTAATAACAATAATATCTCTTATAACGATTATAACGATTATAATTATAATAACGACAATAAGAATAATAAAAATACGTGCGATAGTAACGATAAAAAAATAATAATAATTACAATAATAATGATGATAATAAAGATAATAAAGAAAATTACGTTAATGACAACAATAATGAGAAACACATTAACAGCGATAATAACTATAATAACGATTGTGAAAATAATTACGATAATAAAGATAATAAAGATAACGACTATATAGGTCATAATGATAATAATAATAATAATAATAAAGATAAAAACAATAATAATAGTAATAATAGCCATAATAGTAATAATAGTAATAATATTAATAATAATAATTATTATAATAACAATAAAAATGATAATAGCGATAATAACGATTATGACGTAAATTACGATAAAAACGATATTAACGATAATTATGATATGAATAATAATAATAATTACGATAATGGTAATATAAAGATTATAACGAAAATACCGATAATAACCATAATAACGAAAGTAACAATTATAACTATAATAAAGATAATAACGATAATGACGATAATAAGCATAATAACGTAAATTACGATAATAATAACAATAATAATAATAACAGCAAATATAATAATAACAAAAATAAAAACTATAATAATAATAATACTAATAATAAAAATATTAATATTAATTACGATAGTAACTTTAATAATAGTTCTAACGATTATAACGGTAATGACGTTAATAACGATAATAACGATGATAATAATATTTACTATAATAACCATCTCCTTCTATTTCTTGCGCAAGGTGGCCCTGACATAGCAGGCCACCTTATTCCACTCTTCTTGTCCTCGGAGCATTTTCTCGACAACGTTGTTTGGCGAGATTTCTCCGAGGTCTTGCTCCAAAGCGATACGTTATACGTTCCACCAGCCACATTTTAAGAACATGTGGTAGGCGTCATCATTGGTCAAGACCCCATAGGGGCTGTTGCCGTATGCAACCTTCCTCATTTTGCGAGGTAGGGGCAGAACAATCCATGCTCTGTCAAGAATTGGGTAAAGTAGAAGTCGACCTCCCCCGCCTCCCGGTTTAGCCAGCAGTCTTGCCGAATGATGAGTCGGATCGTCCATCTGCCTTTCGGCTCTCGTTCCCATCAGCTTTGCCAGGTCTCAATGCTGCTAGACAAAGCGAGCCTTGATGCCTCTTACTTTCCAAAAACAGACTTCTGTTGGACAACGAATTTCCCTCCTGGTCTAGTAGATCGAACCACTAGCACCGCGGTCTCAGAGACCGTACGATAGGTGCACTCGATTCGGAGAGCGCCACTGTACCTTCCCTATGCGCTTGCGGTATTTCTCGTATCACAGCGTTTCGACCCAGACTTCCGAGTGATACAGAATTACTGCTTCGCCAGCGCGCATCAGTAGTTGCCTCATGCAAGGTCGGGGACCATTGACGTTGACCATGAGTGTGCCAAGCAAGGCTACTACTTTTGCCGCCTGGTCGGCAGCCCTAGTAATATGGTTTCCAAAGTTGAGCATGCTGTTGACCATTACTCCTAAGTATTTGACAGCCGACTTAGTCTGGACCGCCGTGTCTCCTACGGTGAAGCTGCGCACGTTGTTGATGCGCTTGTTCGTAAGTAACACGATCTCTGTCTTCTGGGCTGCTAGGGATAACCCGTGGTCTTCCATCCAGAAGGTGACTCTGCGCATGACCTGGATGAGCAACAGCTGTGCTCCTTCCGTGTCTCTTGCAGTTTTGACAAATGCACAGTCTTCTGCATATTCAACCAAGAAAGCACCCTCAGGGACTGCCATACTTAGTAAACCGTCGTAGAAAATATCCCATTATGGAAAACTGGTCTGTTCCCGATGCCAATTCTAAGCTTCTCGGACCATAGCCCGAATTGTACTAGAGGAAGCGCTCGATCAAGTAGTCCCTGAAAATTCGGAAAAAGGTACTCAGGGACACTGAAGTTACGATCGAGCTCTTCCATTGCCAAGTCCCACTTGACGGAGTTGAAGGCATTTCTCACGTCTAAGGTTGACTCAGCGCGACGGCTTTCATTACTTCTGCTGGAAAGCCGTCAGGTCCTGGAGCTCTCTTGTTCCGCATGGAAGATGCGGCCCTGAGCAGCTCCCTCTCCGTAAACAGTGGCGCTTCGGGGATACCAGACGCGGCCGGGGTCACTCTTCGATTGTGATGGGAATAGGGTATGAACGATGTTCTCCAGGTCTTCGTGTCCTGAGGTTTTCCTTGTTTGTAAGTCTCCATTTGCTATTGACGATCTGGTACCCAGCACCGTCAATGGCTAGCCTTGATAGACCTCTTGAGTAATTTTTTTGCTGCTTCATACGGAGTATCATTTTGCGGTCAAGGAGTCAGCGTCGAGATCACATCTCTTCGCTCGTTTTGCTAACCGGCGAAACCATAAGAACTTTTTACGAAAATCTGTGATCTCGTTCGTCCTCCAGTATGCAGGACGCCTCTACCATTTCGTGCTCTTCTTTGGCAACGCTATCGCGCAAGCCATTTGGAAGAGCTGCATAGTTGCTGCAGTAATCATCCTGGCTTGTGCACTTGGCTATAGACTTGAGACTGCAATATGATGGGATCTCCAACCTTCATCTATAACTGAAGACAGCTTCTCTCGATCCATTTCAGCGATGTTTCACCGGGGGGTCGCGCTGCACTTGTCACGATTGGCCTGAAATCGTGATCGTCGAATAGTATGTACTGATGAATGCTCCCGTTGTAATCTTCGATCAACCTACAGCCAGCGTCTGTTTGCGCATGGTGTTCCTTCGCTAGAGAGACGTCCGAAATCGTCTCTCTGCAGCCAGGCCGTCGGAAGGTTGACGTCAAGCCTGTATTAAGCACTACTAGCGCCAGTATCGACACCGCCTCCATGATTCGTCTTCCCCTGAATTCCGACCTGGCCTCCCCCCATTTGAGAGCTTTTGCATTGTGGTCTCCATCCACAATGAGGTCCCCTTGCATTTCACACAGCGCATCTTCCAGATCGTCCAGTTTGATCTGGAAGTCGTCTAACCGGTCATTCGGGGTGAGATATAAGCTGACATAAGTCGCCATGTTGTCCCACCCAAATGTAACCGGGTCCGGATCCTTGATACGACACATATATCAGTCGGTTATCTGGGACCCAGTTGGCCGCAGTGCCCAATTCGTCGACCTACCTTCCTGCATCCGCCCTATCCTGGTACTGTTCGCTGATTAGAACAATATCGGCTTCTTTCTCAGAGCAGAGCTGGATTACGCGGTGGTGCGCCATCCAGTTCCTATTGAGGTTACCCTGCAGTACTCTCATCCTTTCTTCTTGTTGGCTGTTGCAAGGACATCCAGGAAGGCTTTGCACTGCCTCGATCGGGCCACGTGCTTCTGGGGTTCCGTAACAATATTAGAGCACAAGAAACAAGTTGGCTCTATGATCCTACAGAGTCCCTTGCCGCCGCATAGATAACAAAGCTTACTGCGATCAGGGCACTTGCAAGAAGCACTATGGTCGCCAAAGTTGAGTCAAAGGTTGCATCGCCTTACTTCTATTCGTCGCCTGAATTTACAGAGTATGAAGACATCCAGCACACTGCGGCCTTCAAAAGCTTCGCAGCTGCTTCCTCTTCTATTTTGACGAGGGCCTGACGTTGCTGTCTCGCGTTGGGGTTCGTAATTTTAAATTCGAATTTCCCCGCGTAGTCTGGTAGGGTCCTCTTTAGAGCCTCCGGGACTTCTATCACCGACGTGCAGCAATCGCAGTCCCGTATCACAGCTCTATTTATGTGATGCTACTCGTGCTTCCTAATTCTTTCCTCAAGGATTCTGCGTAGGAGACCCGGATTTTTATAGTGGTCCTCTTAAGTTCGAGGAGAACCTCTCCCGTTCTGGTCTGACAGACAAATCTAACTTTTTCCCCTGCCGCAACGGTTTTTATGCGCTGGCGGATGGCGCCAACTACGTCTGCGTAAGTTTTGCCTTGCGCATAATTCAGGAGGATCGCGTCGGGCTTCCTTCTTTTTCTCGGCCTGTACTCCAATTTGCTCGCGTTCTATTTCTCCTTCGGTGGGGATTACGTCGCCTTCTTCGTGGGTATTTCCTTATTTTTTTCATCTTGAGGACCACCGTCCACTTGGTGGCTTCGGTTGTCGACGCCTCTTGCCTCAGTCTTTTGAGGCTTTCCTCAAGCAGCTGAGGCGTGTTTATGACTACTCTCTTAACTGCGCCGGCATCTCTTACAGAGTTTGCTCATGTGCCCTTAGAGACTCTGGCGAGCGTCCTCGCTCCCTTCTTGACCTATATTCGAGATTTATTCAAGAACTCGAGGCAGTCAAATATCTCCAGTTCTGGGAGCCCTTGCTTAATCGCATTGTTTACATTTGGCTGTCAAGTAACAGCCAACCTCAGTTTGGCGAGGAGGACTTTCGCTTGCGCGAGTTTCTCTCCCTCTCTATCTTATTATGTCCCCTTCGCGGGCTAGATAGATGATATCTGTCCGAAAAACCTCGTGTTATCAACGGCCCTGGCAGCCCTATGCCACTCCTCCAAGAGGCATTCAGCAAATCTTCTTCAAATCTTCCTGTCGCTTTAGACACAACTCAGGCCAGATCACCTACCTGTGGTGCCCTTCCTGATTCATTATCCAGAACTGGATCCAAGTTACCTACTCCAAGCTCCTTGCAGTTGTTGGATAACGACTACGGGTGTCCTGGCCTATCACCACCTGACAAAGCCGAGGCGTGGATGTCCCTTCCACGCCCGCTTTTACCTTTTTCTGTACTACCCATCTTAAGAAATATATTATGGGAGGCAAGCTCCGCAAAGGATAGGAGAGGAACGGTAGGAAGCTTGAGAGTGAGAGACAGATTAGAAAAAGATATAAAAGAAGAACAAAGGAAGGAATAGCCGTACAAGAACATTCACAAGTCATTCACACTGTCCCTATTAGACGCCTCATACGACAAGCAGGCAGTGGAGTGGGAGAATCCTACATCCACCTACCCCCGGGGGGGGATTTACCCACATGGGGCCTTCCTACTAGGTGGATTATAACGATAATGACGATAACGACGATAATAACGTTAATAGAAATGATAACAATAAAAACGGTAATATCAATAATAAAGACAATTGCGATAATAATGATAATATTAATAACAATAATAATTATTATATTAAAAATTACGATAAAATCGAAAATAAAGATAATAAAGGTAATAATAATAATAATAATAACTATTATAAAGAGAATGACGATAATAACGAAAATAACGATAATAAGGGATACAAAGTCAATTACGATAATAACAATAATAACGATAATAACGATTATACTAATGATAATAATAATAATAATTAAGATAATAATGTTAATGACGATAATAACAGCAACAACGGTAAATTCTAATATTATAATAATATTATTAATAACAATAAATATAAAAGTAGCGATTTTAACGATAATATGGACAATAACGATCATAACTATAATTATATTAAAAATAATAATAACATCGTGTATGACGATAATAATAATAATAACAATAATAATGGAAAAAGCGATAATAACGATAATAATAACAGTAATCTTAATTGTAGCGATTAGAATGGTAATAACGATAATAATGTTAATAACTATAATGATAATGATAATAATAAGTATAACGATAATAACGTTAATAACTATAATATTAATGACAATAATAATACTAATAATAATATTAATAATATGGATAATAACGATCATATCAATAATAACGAATACAACGATTTTAACGATAATAATAACCTTAATAATAATAATAATTACGAAAATGACAATAATAACTTTAATAACGTCAATAACGATAATAACGATAATAACGATTATAATGATAATAATAACGATAATAATAATATTAATAATAATAACGATAATAACGTTAATAGTAATAATAACGATAATAACGATAATGACAATTATAAGTTTAATAACGATAATAACTACAATACAATAATGACGTTTATATCGAGAATAATAATAATATTATTAATAACGATAATAATAAATATAATGATTATATCGATAATAACGACAATAACGGAAAAAATAATAATAATAATAATAACGGTAGCATTAAAAATACTGATAATAACGATAATTAGGATAATAAGGATAATAAAGGTAATAACTGTAATAACGATAATAACAATAATAACGATAATAACTTTATGCCGATAATTCTTGCCTCTTCTTCTTTCGATAAGGCCTGCAAGGGATCACGTGCCAATATTAATTCTTCACTTAGCTATTTTACTTTCAGTTCCATCCATTATTCCTTCATATTTTCACTATGGTGATACTTTCTGTCCTTAGATAACTTCGCAACGGGTTACTTCTTCAATTTTGCTTGGAATATTTCCATTTTTAAAAACTTCTTTCTAGAAATCTCTCTGACTATAACTTCTTCCTCACTTAAATTATTTCTTTCTAGATCTTTCTTTACCTCTTGAATCCAGCTGGTAGTTGCCTTTTCCTCCCAAAGGTACATGAGTATCCTTTTTGATAATCTGGACTCATCCACTCCGTAAATATGGCCAAAAAATTGAAGTCTTCCATTCTTTATCGTTACTGTCATGTCTTCTTTATTCCTGTATAGGTCGTTATTAGATATTCATTTCCATACTTTTGTTGTTTTCACTGGACCTAATATTTTCGTCATGATTCTCCTTTCTAGTACTTCTAGTTTATCTGATCTATAATTTAGTAACAAGCATTCTCTCGCTTATATGCATTCCGGATTCACTACTGTAGCGTAATGTCTTATTTTAAGATTTTTAGATAAACACTTTTTGTTGTAAAAATACTTTGTGATACCATACGCTATTTCCATCTTTCGTAAACTTTCTTCTACTGCAGATTTTTCTAAACCATTTCTTGAATTATTTCTGCTAGGTATTTGAATTTCTTTATTTTTTCCATTGCACCAATATCTCTAGATAAAAATTTTGGAGCGTTCTTGATGTTTTTCATAAATTTAGTTTTTTCTACGAATATTTTCATACCTACTTTGTTAGCTATTTCTTCCAAGAGATTGATTTGTGTAGTTGCACCTTTTAGGTAGTCTGACACTTTGGCAAAACCGTCTGCAAATACTAGGCAACATAATTCAATGCCTTTGCTTTTTCCCCCCAAAGTTACTAGCGAAATGTTTTGTTCTTTAATCTTTATCTTCGTAATTCTTCCAATTATTTTTAGAACACAGTTGAACGGAGGAGGAGATAAACCATCACCTTGCCTTATATCTGTATTTATCTCAATAGGATTAGATATCACACCCATAAATTTTATTTTTGAAATCGTGTCAGTGAGTGTTTCACGTATTAAGTTTGCCTATTTATTTTTTACTCCAAATTCACGTATTGCTTTACCTAAGGTTTCTGTATCAACAGAGTCAATTGCCTTTTTAAAATCTATAAATTTTGCAAATATGTCCTTTGAATTCAGTAACCTATGGCGAATTATGGATTTCAAGTTAAAAATTTGTTCTGTACAAGTTTTATCTTTCCGATATCAAGCTTGATACTCGCCCAGTTGCTTGTCAAGTGTTGTTTCTATTCCATTCAGCAATATATTTCAGATTACCTTATATGCAGTTTGCAGAAGAGAGATGCCTCTATAAATACCATCGTTCTGTTTGTCCCCTTTTTTATGTGATGCGTGAATTAGAGCTACTTTCCACTCTTCTGGAAAACTCTCTGTTCTCCAAATATCTTCAAAGATTAACTTCATCTATTCAATGATTTTTGATTGAGACCATTTCAAAAGATCACATGTTATAGGGTTTTCTCATCTAGCTTTATTACATTTTAGATTTTTAATTGCTGCCTCAATATCTTCAGCATTATCTTGTATATCTTCTTCCAGATTTTCAGTTGTTTCAGAGAATTCCAATTTATGTTTCGGTTCAGGGAAATTTAAATGTAGATCGAAGAGTTTCACAAGTATTTCACAGTTTTCTGCATTGCTTAGGCCAAGTTTACCATTTTTATTTTTGAAGCATATGCTAGGCCCTTGATAACTCTTCAATTGACTCTTAAAAGTCTAATAGAAATTTCGTGAAATATTTTTAACAAAGATGTTTTTCATGTCGATAAGTTGTGATTTTTCGAAAGATATTTAGACTCCCCTTAATATTCTAGCAATGTATTTCCTTCGTTTTTTGAATTGGTCATGGTGTTCAGTCTTCCCCGAGCATTTCCACTTTTTCCAATGTTTTGTTCTCTCCTCTATGTATCATCACACATTTGGTTTCACCAAATTTTTTTTTATGCTTGGCTAGTCCAAATGTTTTTTGGGCTGCATTCGTTATTTCTTTAGATAAATCTTGCCACTTCCCATAATGAGTTACTTATATTTCTCTCTGAAATGTTTCCAAAGTTTCTTATGTAATTTGGAGTCTATTTGTATTGTACTTATTTACTTTTCCCCTCTTCTGTGACTTCTGTTGGGAAAGAATTTGAGTTAGATTTTAGAAAAATAGTGATCAGAGTCAAATTCTCTGCTGCTTACTGCCATGACATTCATAATTACCATCACATTGGTTTTGGTTATAGCTAAATGATCTATTTGAAATTCACCTAGCATTGGATTTGGAGAAATCCATGTTTTAGATCTTCTTGGCAATTTCTTCAAGAAAGTCGACATTACCTTCGGTTGAAAGTTCTTACAAATAATAATCAATCACATTCCATTTCTATTTGTTCTTTATTGTGTAGCATATTCTCTATTGGTCTATCAAATCTCACTATTGGTCTATTATTTCTCTCTCTTCCTATTTGGGCATTAAAATCTCCAAGTAATATCACTACATTTGATTTTAGAATTTTAGACATATCATCGTCCAATAGGTCCCAGAATTCCTCTACATTATTTGGGTTCTTCTTGTTGTCTCCATTTATTGGTGCATGACAAATAATGAAATTGTATAATTTATTTTTGTATTTCATTTTCAAAAGAGACATCCTTACTTAGCTGAATTAGAATTTGGTTACCCAGTTTAATAATCTTTATGGATATAAAAGGCTGTTCACAATATTGACATTACTTTCCTAATTTTAATCGTAGACTTGCCATTAAAGATTCTATAGTCTTTTGTTTCTGTCACATTTTCATCGAAAAGTCTTGTCTCCTGATCTGATAAAATTTGTATATCTTTTCTATTCAGACGTAGTTCTAATTCCTTTTGTTTACTATCCATCGGCAAAGAATTCATATTTAAAGTGCCCCCAAAATACTTCTCTTTAAACTTAATTCTGGAAGGATTGAAATGATGCTCCGACTTATCCGTATTGGAGATGATAGGACTCCCCAAAACCCTAGGTGCCGATGCATTGCATAACGCAATGGTGCAATTTCCTTCTGAGCAGCCACCTGGAGTAGTGCCTTCTTTCGGCGACATTTCCATTTTGCAATTGAAATTGGGTTACAATGGTTTGAATAAAATTCGAAAATTGTTTGTCTGAAATGATATGATTTCGTGGTTGCCCACACTAAGGACCTCCGCCCACACAATCCTGGGGAAATAAGATCTTTGAAGATTCCATGGATTATATTAAAATTATTTTACATATTTTTCCGAATTTTTAATGTTTAAATAAATGTTCTATTCTTTAAATAATACTTTACTCTATTCCACATACACTAAAGATTGTTTTAATAATTAGATGTTAATCGAAAACATTAATTTATAAGTACATCTGTTCGGAGAGATAGAGTTTCGATGTGTTCTTGTCGGAACGTGAAAGCAGATTATAACGATAATAATAATGATAATAACGATAATAATTATAATAATAATAATAATAATAATAATAATAATAATAGAAATAAAAATGATAGATCCGATAATTATAATAATAGTCGTAGTAATAATATTAATAATAATTTTAACGATTATAACGATGTTAACGTTAATAACGATAATAATAATAATATTATTAATAACGATTATAGCGTTTGTATCGATAGTAACTTCAATAATAGCGATAATAATAATAATAATGATAATAATAACAATAAGAAGTATAATAACATTTATAACAATAATGACGGTAATAACGATTATAAAGATAATAACTATAATAAATATATAAACAATATATAATATAAATAACTATAATAATAATAGTGACAATAATAACGATAATAACGAAAATAACTTTAGTAACGATAATAATAATGATAATAATAATAGTAATAAAAATAATAATAACGATAATAAAGATAATAATAATAATTACAATAATAACGATTGAAACGATAATATCGTTATAACGATAATAATAACAATAATAATATTGATAACGATAATGACAATAATTATATTAAATATAATAATTATATTAATAATAATTATAATAATAATAATAATTATAATAGAAACTACGATAATAAATATAAAAATAATTTTAACGATAATAACGGTAATAACCAGTATAACTGTAATGACGATTAAAACGGTAATAATAATCAAAATTATAATAATAATAATAGCAGTAATAATTTTTTTTGATGGTCAGAGTACTTCAATCTTTACGCACTAATCCTGGGATCCCGCCGCCTGAGGAACACTCCACCATTTTCACTCCCCATAAGTCCCTCGAATTTCGAGCTCCCCGTTGAAATTGGCACAATCGACAAAACTTATATCCATCCCAGTGGCATAGTGAAACCATCCCCGCACCGCCATAGGGCGTTACTCCAGGGTGGTGCCACTGCATCAGGTCCCTTTACGGGACACTCCTTTCGACTCTATATGGCAGGAGCCAGAAGCAACGTTATGGACGCGTCTATTAGCCGCTCATCTCCTTTTTCTTTCTACGCAAGATAGCCCTGAGGTACCAGGTAACTTGCTCCACTCCAGCTGACCTCGGAGCATTATCTCGACAACGTTGTATGGCGAGATATCGCCGAGGTCTAGCTCCAAGGCGAGTCATTCGATGCTCCACCGGATACATCTGAAGAACGTATGGTGAGCATCGTCGTTGGTCTAGACCACATAGGGGCAGTTACCGCTTGCAACATTCCTCATTTATGCGAGATAAGAGCAGAACTTTCCCTGTCAAGAAATGGGTGAGGTAGAGGTCGACCTCTCCCGCCTCCCGGTTGTCTAGTCGAATGATGAGTCGGGCAGCCCAACTGGCCTTATGATCCTGTTTCTATTTGCTTTGGCAGGTCTCGATGCTGCTAGATCAGGTGATCCTTGATGTCTCTTCCATTCTCTGGACGGACTTCTGCTGGTGGATAGATTGTCTCTCCTTGGATAGTAGATCGATCGGGATGACCCCCGCCAACACTAGCATCGCGGGCTCCGAGACCTTGCGATAAGAGCACGCAAATTGGAAGAGTGCACCTCGTGTGTACCTCGGCTATGATCTTGCGATATTACTCGTGTCGCAGAGCCTCGGACCAGAGTTCCGCGCCGTACAGCATCACTGCTTCGTCGGCACGCATCAGTAGTCTCCTCGTTCACGGTCGGGGACCGTTGATGTTGGCTATGAGTGTTCCATGCGAGGTTACTACATCGGCAGCCTTGTCGGCTGCCCTAGTAATATGCTTTCCAAATTGAGCTTGCTGTTGAGCATTACTCTTAAGTACTTGACACCCGACTTAGTCTTAACCGTCGCTTCTCTTACATTGAAGCTCCGCAAAGTGTTGATGCGCTTCTTTGTAAGTAGCACGATGTCAGTCTTCTGATCTACTAGGGATAGCCCGTTGTCTTTCATCCAAAATATGACTCTGCGCATGAACTGATTGAGTAAAAGCTGTGCCTCCTCCGTATATCTAGCAGTTATTATTGCTTCAAAGTTCTCTGCATACTCTAACATGAAAGTGCCCTCAGGGCCTGCCATACATATGATACCGTCGCTGATGATATTCCAGATATCCGGTATCAGCATGGAGCCCAGGCTGCCCCCGATGACAATTCCAAACTTCTCGGAACATCGCCGGTATTGCAATAGAGGAAGTGCTCGACCGAGTAGTCCCTGAGAATTCGGAAAAGGTACTCAGGGACATTGAAGTTACATTCGAGTGCTTCCATTGCCAAGTCCCACCTGACGGAGATGAAGGCATTTCTCACGTCTAAGGTGGCCAACAGACACAAAGATCGGGATAGATGATTATCGCGCTCCGTCATTATAGAGGCCGTGTCAACCTCCCGGACTGCATGGATGGTGGAAAGGCTGGATCGAAATCCATACTGACGGGCAGCACGGTCGTAAGCAACTGTGGCCTAAGCAGCTGCTCCAGGAGCTTGCCAGACCTATCCAGCATACAAATAGGCCTTTATGGCGAAGCAGCATCAGCTGGACCCATGCCATTGCTTATGAGCAAAAGTCTCGCTTTTTTCCACGCGGCGTGGAGGATGACCTCCCTGCTGCTCATGTTATACATATTTAGCAAGGGCTCAGGGTTACTCTATGCGACGGCTTTCACAACTTCCGCTAGAAGGCCGTCTTGTCCTGTAGCACTTTTGTACCTCATGGAAGATGCGGCCGTGATCAGCTCCCCGTCCTTAAACTGTGACTTATCGGTGTGCCAGACTCAGCCGAGCCAATCTCTTCCTCCGGCTTTGAGGGGAATAGGGTATGTACGATGCTTTCCAGGCTCATCGCATCTTGACGGATTACTTGTGTTTATGTCCCCATCTTACGAGTAATGATCTGGTACCATAATCCCCAAGGATGCTGGTCGATATCTAGGCTCAGCTCATTCCAGTACGGTATTTGGCTGGCCTTGATGATAACCATCAATGATTTTTTGTCCGTTTGATACACTGTGGCCAAGAAGGCAGCGTCGAGATCGCGTATCTACGTTCGTTGTGTTTACCGGAGATGCTATTGTCACTTCTTACGAAGATCTGCGAGCTCATACTTCCACCAGAATGCTTGACGCCTCTGACGTTTCGTGTTCTTTTTGGCATCGCTATCGTGCAAGCGTTTTGAATGAGCTGCATGTTGTTGCGGTCTTCATCCTGGCTTTTGCAGTTGGCGATAGCCCAGCGAGTGCAATTTGATGGGAACTTCAACCTTCATCCATGGCTGAGGACTGCCTGTCTCGATCCATTCTTCCTATGTTCAACCTGAGGGTTCCGCTGCGATTGTCACCGTTAGCCTCATATCGTGTACGTCGAATAGGACGTACTGGAGGATGCTACCGTAGTAATCCTCAATCGTCCGGGGTCGTCTCTGTGTAGTCTGGCCTTCAGAATGTAGACGTCGAGCCTGCGTTGAGCATTGCTAGCTTCAGTCTCGACACCACTTTCATAATTCGTCTTCCTCTGGAGTCCAGCCTAGACTCTCTTCATTCGCGAGCTTTGGCGTAGAGGTCTCCAGCCACAATGAGTTTCCCTTGCCATTCCCTAAATGCGTCTTCCAGATCGTCCAGTTTGGTCAGCAAGTTGTCTATCCGGTCGTTCGGGATGAGATACACGCTGCCATAAGTCAACAAATTATGTCTCAACTAAACATAACCGCGTCCGGATCCTTGATACGACACTTGTATCTGTCGGGGAACTGGGATCCAGAGGACCATTGTGCCCAATTTAACGGTGTACCATCCTGTTCCTGCTCAGTCCTGGTACTGTTTGCTGATAAGAACAATATAAGCTTTGATCTCAGATCAGAGTTGGGTGAGGAGGTGGTGAGCCTTCCTGCTCCTATTGAGGTTACCCTGCAGTACTCTCATCTTTTTTGATGGCTGTTGCAAGGGCCTCCTGGAAGGCTGTGCACACCCTTGATCCGTCCAAATTCAACTTGGGTTCAGCACCTCCTTCGGAGCAGAAGAGGCTAGTGAGCTCGCTGACCTTTCATTCTCTGAGCTTGTGCTCCGTACCGCCGCAGAATCAGCAGAGTTCATTGTGGTTAGGACCCTTGCACGATGCACAATATTGGCCGCAGTCGAGGCAGCGGTAGTATCGCCTTACTTCTGCATTTAGCCTGACTTTTCAGCTGGCGAAGCAGACTAGCACTCGGCTTGCCTTCAGAATCTACGCAACTGCTTCCTCTTCTAATTTGACAAAGGCCTGGCATAGCTGCATCGCGTTGGGGTTCGTCAATCTGTCTTCAAGTTTCCCCGAGTAGTCTGGCAGGGTCCTCTTTAGGCCCTTCTCGATTTCTGCTACCGAAGTGCAGCAATCGCTATCCCGTAACTCCAACGTAGCTCTGGGGATGAGTACCGTGATGCTTCTCATGTCTTCTACTTCTTTCCTCAAAGATCCTGCGAATGAGGTCCTGATCTCCGGAGTAGTGATCTTGAGCTCGAGGAGAATTCCTCGCGTTCTGGTATGCCGGAACGATCTAATGTCTGCCCATGCAGCGCATGTCTTGTTGCGCTGGTGAATAGCTGCGACTACGTCTGGGTATGTTTTATCTTACGCAAGATTCTGGATGATCGCGTCGGGCTTCCGTCCTTTCCTCGGACTGTCCTCCGAATTGCTTGGCTTCATTTTCTCCTGTGGTGGCTGTTTTGTCGCCTTCTTCACAAGTTTTTCCTTTTCTCTCTTTTTCTCGACGACCTCCTTCCACTTGATGGCTTCGGTCGTCGTCTCCTCTTGCCTCGGTCTTTTGAGGCTTTCTTCAGGGAACTGCTGATGGCGTGTGGCTACTCTTTCTACTGTGACAACATTTGGTATGCCGTTAGCCCGTGGAAGCTGAGAGACTCGGGCGCGGATCCTCGCTCCTTCATTGACCTTTGCTCGAAATTTATACTTAAACTTGAGGCTGACAATGCTATCCTCCAGTTCTGGGAGACCTTTCTAGATCGCATTATTTACATCGACTGTCTAGTCACAGCCGCCCTCATAATGGCAAGGAGGACTCTCGCTTGCGGACGTTTCACACTATTTCGATCTTGTTATGTTTCTTTCGCAGGCTGAGAACCTCCAATATTGTCTCCGAACGCAGTGCATCAAGAAGTGTGGTGCTGATCACCCTCGCAACTACCCCCATTGTTGCGAGAGCGTTTGGATATAAGGGCTGGAATGAAGCATCCGCCCTTGCAGTCTACCTACTTCCTTCATCGACATCCTGACCCTCCAGTGGGTGCGATGGGTTGACGGTGGGAGATTCTAAGAGATTATCTGCGCTTTACATACCATCCAGCACATCCCTTTGAGACAGCGTCAACGTACCCGCTAGTAAATTTGGCCCTACCGTAACCGGCCCTAACGTAAATGGATTCGGTCACTTATAGGGTACTGACATCAGGGCCAGATAAGTCCTCGTTTTTTAGGGTGGTTGTCCTCCGCCTAGCCCGATCACGACGGCGCTCCTCGTCGAAAGGAATGGAATGCTCCATTTCTCCCATAGAGGACTAAGCCATCCCAAGTGGATCAATCCATCCCTTGGGTATCAATCGTCCCATTAGGGACCAAACCTTCCCTTGGGGAAATAATGTTAATAATAATAATGATACTAACGAGAATAACAATATTAATACAGATAATGATAATAATAAAAATAATAATAATAATAACGACAATAACGATGATAACGTTAATAACTATAATAATATTATCGATAATAACGATAATACAGATTATAACGATATTAACGATAATAAAGTTAATTACGATAGTAATAATAATATTAAGAATTACGATAAAAACGATAATAACGATTATAACGATAATTATAATAATAATAAAAACAATAATAATAACAATAATAATAAAAATAGTAATAATAATAATAATGATGATGATGATGATACTAATAATAAAAATAAAAATAACGATACTAACTATAAATATAATAATAAAAATAATAAAGATAATAACGATATTAACGATTGTAATGCTAATGACGACAATAACGATAGTAACGGTAATAATGATATTAATAAAAATAACCGTATTAACTATAATAACGATAATTAAGTTAATAACGATAATAATAAAAATAAAATTAGTAATTATAATAATATCGTTAGTAACAATAATAATGGTAATAACGTTTTTAATAATAATAATAGCGATAATAACTTTAATAAATATAATAACAATAATAATTATAATAACGATAAGAACGATGATAACGATAATTTTTTTTGAAGTTCAGAGAATCCCAATCTTTTTGCACTAACCCAGGGACACCGTCAGCCAGAGGAACCCTTCGCCATACTGTTCTCCAATTGAAGTACCAGGAGTGTCGGGCTTACCGTTGGACTAGGCACTACCTTCTAAACTCATATCCATCCTAGTGGCATAGTGAAACAATCCCGGCACCGCCATGTGGCATTACTTCGGAATGACCCACTTTATCAGGTCCCTTAACGGGACTCTCGGTTCGGCTTTTGTGGCAGGAACCTGGAGCAACGTTGTTGGTGCGTCTCCGCCCATCTCCTTTTTATTGCGAATGACTGCCCTGACGTACCTGGCCACCTTGTTCCACTCCTTCTGACCTCGGAGCATTTTCTCGATAACAGTCATAATAACGGTAATAAAACAAAAATAATTACGATATTAATAACGTCGATTTTAACGATAATGATAATAATAGCACCGGTAATAATAACGATGATAATGACAATAACAATAACAATAAAGATAAGAATAATAATATAGATAAAAATAACGATATTAATAACGAGAATAATAACGATAATAATTACGGAAATAAAAACATTCATAATATCGGTATTAGCAACTGTCATTTTTATGGTAATAATAACAATATCAATAACGATAAAAATAATCATTAAAATCATAATAATATTCATAATAATCAAATAATCATTTTAATAATCATTATAATCCTTTTAAAAATCATAATAATCAAAATTATCGTAATAACATATAATTATGATAATAATTATAATGATGTTCCTACTTATAATAATATTTACTATAATACTAATAATAATAATCATAATAATCATAATAGTTTTCATAATAAATATAATATAAATAGTTATAATCATAAAAATTAGGATAATAATCGTATTAATAATAATAATAAAAATAATAATTATAATAATAATCATAATAATTACAATAATCATAATTATCATAATTAATATGATATTCATATTAATATTAATAAGAATAATAATAATCATAATAAATATAAAAATACTAATAATACTCATAATAATCATAATCTTAATCATAATTATCATTATTATAATCACAATGTTTTTATTCAGCGTAATAATGCTGATAATAATCATAGTAATAATCTATTTATCATATTAATCATAGTAATATTCAAATATTCATTGCAAGCAAAATAATAATCATACTAACAATCATAAGAAATATAATAAAAATCATAATAATCATAATAATCATAATAATAATGAACATAATCATAATAATAATAATCATAATAATATTCAAATTATTCATAATAATCTTAATAATAATCATAATAATTAAAATAATTACAATAGTATTTATATTAATCGTAATCATATTCATAAATAAAATAATAATATTCATAATGATTTTAATAATTGTAATAAATCTGATAATTATTGAAATAATAATCATAATCAAAATCATAATAACAATATTATTAATAATATAATCATAATAAATATATTTATAATAATTATAAAAATAATAATCATAATACATATAATAATAGTAAGAATAATCATTATGTGCAAAATAAAACTAATAATTTTCATATGACCATAATAATATTTATAATAATAGTAATTATCGTGATAATCATAATAATAATCATTAAAAATAAATTGTCTATAATAATGCACATGAGAATAATAATAGTCTTAAAAATTATAATAATCACAATAAAATTCATAATTACAACTAAAGAACTATAAATATTATAATATTTTTTAAAAAAACCATAATAATCATAAAAATATTGATAATAATAATAATCTGAATAATAACAATAACCATGGTAATAATCATAATAATCATGCTAATGTTGAAAAAAAATCATAATTATAGCCATGAAAAATAAAATAACGGTAATAATCTCAATAAGAATAGTAATAGCCATATTAATTTTAATAATAAACATAATATCCTTAATAAATATAATAATAATCATTATAATTATAAAAATAATCATAATAGACATAATAATAATTTTAATATCTATAATAATCATAATAATATTCATAATAACCATAGAAATCCTAATAATCATATTAATAATCTTAATAACTATAATATTCATAATTATATTAATAATCTTAAAAATCATAATATTGTTCAAAGAAATAATAGTAATAATCCTAAGAAACATAATATTTACCATAATAATAATAATAATCGCTATAAATATAATAAAAATCATAATAATCATATTAATAACCATGAAAACAATAATCATAATACTAATCGTAATAAAGATAATAGATGCAAAATCCATAATAATTTTAATAATAATCTTAATACACTTAATAATCATAATAATAACCATTATAAACACAATTGTAATATTAAAAATAATAATTACAATCATAATCTTAAGTATAAGCGTAATAATCGTAACAAATATAATAATCATAATATTATTAACAATAAAGGTAGACATACTAATAATCACATTAACAATAATATTTATAATATTAGTCATGCTAACCAAGATATTAATCATAATAATAATCATAATAAACATAATTATAATAAAAATCATAATAATGTAAATAATGACAATAATAATCATAAAGATCATAATAATCATAATAATGCTAAAAGTAATCATACTAAACATAATAATAATCATAATATAATTAAAAATCACAATAATGACCATAATAACCACAATAATAATAATAAAAATTAAATTAAAATTATAATGGTAATCTTAATAATAATTATAATTATATTCACATTAATAAACATAATATATGTATTAAACTTATAATAACCAGAAAAATCGTAATAGACATAATAATCGTAATAATAATAATGATTAACATAATAATCATGACAATAATCATAATAATCATATTTATAATCATAATAATAATAATAATACACACAATGAAAATAATAATCAAATTAAACATATTAATTATCATAAAGGGTATAATAACCATAATAATTCGAATAAGAATAATATAAATCATGATAATTTTAATGAACATTCTAATTATCATGATAATAATAATAATGACAATAATCGTAAAAATAATCATAATAATCATAATAATCATAATGATCATAATAATGATCACAATAATGATAATAATCATAATAATAATAATTATTATAATAAATATAATACGAATAATAAACTTAATAAGTATAATCATAGCCACAATTATTATAATATTCACATTAATAATCATAATAATCATAATAATAATCGTAATTACCAAAATAATAATCATAATAATCATAATAATGAATATAAGAACCATAATAATCATAATATGGGACTGTTGCATTTAGAAATTCGCCGACGAGACGTACGAAAGTCATGCAAGTACCTGTTGAAACAATGCGGCTGTCGAACTTCGAAATATTTCGACTAGACAAGGGAAGTATATGCGAATTACTTATGAACAAAAGCGACTGTCGGACTTCGAAATATTCCTAACATTCAGGAAAAGTTATGCGAGTGCTTCTCGGAACAATTCGACTGAAAGATTTAGAATTATTAGGACTATTCGAAGGAAAGTTATGCGAGTGAATCTCGAAACAATGCGACAGTCGGATCTATAAATATTCCGATTAGTCGAGGGAAAGTAATGCGAGTGAATTGTGAACCAATGTCACTGTCGGACTTGGAAATATTCAAACTAGCCGATTGAAAGTTATGCGAGTGCCGCTCGAACCAACGTCAATTTCGGGCCTAGAAATATTCCAGCTAGTCGTGGGAAAGTTACGAGTGACTTGCGAAAAATTGCGACTGTCAGACTTTGAAGTTTTCAGACTAGCCGAGGGAAAATTATCCGAGTACTTTTCGATCCAATAAGACTGTCGGACCTATGAGTATCGCGACAAGTAGAGAGGAAGTTTTGAGAGTAACTTGTGAACTAATGCAATCTTCGGAATTAGACATATTAGTTCTAGTCGAGGTAATGTTATGCGAGTGACTTGTGAACGAAAGCGTTTGTCGGATTTGGAAATATTACGACTAGTCGAGTGAAAGTTATGAGGGTGCCTCTCGAATCAATGCGACTGTCGGAAATGGAAGTATTCATACTCGTTCTGGGAAGTTATGAGATTACCTTTTAAATTAATGCATCTGACAGACTCATAAATATTCAAACTTGTCGTGGTAAAATTATGCGAATGCATCTGGAACCATTGCGACTGTAAGAAATAGAAAGTTTTCGAAAGATGAGAGAATGTTATGAGAGTGCCTCTCATACCATTGTGACTTACGGACTTGGAATTATACAGACTATTCAAAAGAAAGTTATACTAGTGCTTCTCGAACCAATGCGACAGTCGGACTTCGAAATATTCCTAATAGTAGGGTAAAGTTATGCGATTTCTTCTCGAAAGGACACGACTGTTGGAATTAAAAAATTCCGACTAGTCGAGGGAAATTTATGCGACTCTCTTGTGAACCAAATTAAATGTCAGTTTTGATAATATTCCGAAATGAGGTAGGATAGTTATACGAGTACCTTTCGATCCAATGCAACTATCGGACCTAAAAATACTCAGACTAATCTAGGGAATATTATAAGAGTGCCTCCCGTTTCCCTGAGACTGTCGGACTTAGAAATATTCCGAATAATCGTGGAATAGTGATGCCAATGCATCACGAATCATTGGGACTGTCGGACTTGAAAATATTGCAACTAGACGAGGGAAAGTAATGCGAGTGCATCTCGAACATATGCGACTATAGGATTTGGAAATATTCCGATTAGTCTAGTGAAAGATATACGAGTGATACACGAACCAATTCCACTTTCGAACTTGAAAATGTTCCGACTAGAAGAGGGATAATTATACGAGATACTCTCGAACGAATACAACTGTTGGAATAAAAAATATTGCCACTTGTAGAGGGAAAGTTATAAGAGTGTCTCTCGAACTAATGTGACTATCGGATTTGGAAATTTACCCACTTGTCGACGGATACTTATAAGTGTGCCTCTCGAAGCAATGCGACAGTCGAACCAAGACACTTTCCCAATAGTCATGGAAAAATGCTGATAATGCCCTTCGAACAAATGCGACTTTCCGACTTGGAAATATTTCGACTAGTCAAGAAAAAATTATGAGAGTTCCTCACGCACAATTGCATCTGGCGGGCTTGGAAATATTCCAACTAGGCGAGAGAAAGTTACACGAGTGCTTCTTGGAAGAATGCAACTGTCGAACTTAGAAATATTCCATCTAGTCGAGATAATATCATGAGAGACAAACTCGAACCAGTGCAACTGTTGGACTTGGAAATATTCCAATTACTCGAGGGATATTTATTCGTGTTCCCCTCGAACGAATGCGACTGTCGAATACAGAAACAAAAATCCGAATAATCAAAAAAAATATGAGAATGCCACTCGATCCTATACGACTTTCGGGCTTGGTAGTATTCCTACTAATCGAAGGTAAATTTTGCGAATCCCAGTCGACCCAATGCCACTTGCGTACCTAGAAACATTAGGACTAGTTGACGGAAAGTTATGAGAATACATCTCACATCATTGCGCCTTTCGATCTTAAAATTGTAGCGACTAGACGAGAGAAGTTTAGCAAGTTCCTCTTGAGCGGATGTGACTGTAGTTATAAGAAATATTCTTACTAGTCGAGGGAAAGTAATGAGAGTGCCTTTCGTACCATTGACACTGACGGACTTATAATTGTTGTGTCTATTCGTCGAAAGGTATGCGAGTTCCACTCGCACCTATGCATCTTTTGAATATGGAAATATTCTGACTAGACGTGAGAAAGTTATGCGAGAGACAATCGTACCAATGCGTCTGTGGAACTCAGAATTAAACCCACTAGTCGGGAAAAGTTATGCGAGTGATTCTAGCACATATGAGACAGACGGACTTGGACATTTTCGAAATAGTCTGGGATATTTTTGCCAGTGCCTCTCGAACAAATGCTTCTGTCGTACTAGAAATTATTCCGACTTATCGAGGGAAAATTATGAGTGTGTCTTTAAAACAATGCTGCTGTCGGACTTGAAAATATTCCGACTTGTCAAAGGAAAGCTATGAGTGTGTCTCTCGATCCAATGCGAATGATGGACTAGGAAATATTCCGTCTATTCAAGGGAAACATATGCGGTGGCCACTCGAACCAAAACGACTGGCGAACTTGGGACCATTCCGATTAGTCGAAGGAAAGTTTTGACAGTGACTTGTGAACCAAATCGACTGTCGGTATTGGAAATGTTTCGATCAGTCGAGGGAATGATATGCGGCTGCATCACAAACCAATGCCGCTATAGTACTTGGAAATATTCAGACTTGTCTGGGAGAGTTAGGCGAGTGACTAATAAACCAATGTGACTATCGGGCTCAGAAATATTCCGAACAGTTGAGGGAAATTTATGCGAGTGCCTCTCGAACAAATACAGCTGCCGGACTTAGACAAATTCGGACTAGTCGAGGGAAAGTTATGAGAGTAGTTTTTGAACCAATGCGACTGTCGGGCTAGGAAATATTACGGCTAGTCAATGGAATGTTATGTTAGTGCCTCTCGAAACAATGCGGCTGGGAGTCTTGGAAACATTCCGCCCTAAAGGGGAAAGTTACGTGAGGGACTTATGCAGCATTGCGACAATAGGGTTTGGAAATATTTTTTCTCGTCGAAGAACAGTTATGCGAGTGCCTGTCAAAACATTACGACTGTCGGAATTAGAAATATTAAGACTAGTCAAGTAACACTTATGCGACTGCCACGCGAACCAAAGAGACTGGCGCAATTGTAACCTTTCCGAATATTTGAAGGAAAGTTATGAGAGTGACTTGTGAACCAGAGCGACTGTATGTAAAGGGAATATTCCCAGTGGTCTAGAGAATGTTATCGAGTGCCTCCCGTACCAATGCGGATGTCGGTCTTGGAATCATTCCGACAAGTCGAGGGAATGTTATGACAGTAACTTTTGAACCAATGCGACTGTCGGGCTCGGAAATATTACGACGACTCAATGCAAACTTATGCGACAGCCACCAAACCAAAACGACAGGCAAACTTGGATCCATTCCAACTAATCAAGGGAAAGTTTTAAGTGCGACTTGTGTATCAAAGCGACTGTCAGAATTGGAAATATCCTGACTAGTCGAGGGATGGTTATACGTGTATCTCGTAAAATGCGTCTGTCGGGCATGGAAGTATTTTGCCTAGTCGAGTGAAATTTACGCGAGTGCCTCCCAAACCAATGCTGCTGTAGGCTTTGAAAATATTCCCACTAAAGGAGAGAAACTTATACTAGTGCCACTCGAACCACAGCGAATATCTGACTTGGAACTAATCAGAGTAGTCGAAGGAATGTTATGCGAACTATATTAGAACTCAAGCGGTGGCCGGACTTGGTAATATCCCGACTAGCCGTTGGAAATTTGTGCGAGTTATTCTCGAACCAAAGGAGCTGTAGGACTTGAAGAAATTACTAATAGTCAGAGGATAGTCATGCGCGTGATACTAGAGCTAATTCCACAATCGGACCAGGAAGTAGTGCGAATAGTAGGGGATAAGATATTCAAGTGACTCTAGAACCAATGCAACGGTTGGACTTGAAAATATACCAACTACTCGAAAGAAAGTTATGCGAGTAACTTTTGAACAATAGCGGCTGTAGGGCTAGGAAATATTTCGACTAGTCGGGAAACTTTGAGCGAGTATCTTGTCAACCAATCCGACTATCGTGATTGGAAATATTCCGGCTAGTCAAGGGAAAGTTAAGCGAGTGCTTCTCGAATCAAAGCGGGTGTCGGACTTGGAACTTTTCCAACTAGTCGAAGGAAAGTTATGCGAGTAAATCTAGAACTAATGCGACGGTCGGATATGAAAATATTCCGAATAGACATGGGAAAATTATGCGAGTGCCTATCAAACCAATGCGTCTGTCGGACTTAGATATATTCCAACTTGTCGAGGGATATTTATGCAAGTAATTTGTGAACCAAAGGAACTGTCAAGCTTGGAAATAGTACAATTAGTCGAGGGAATGTTACACAAGTTCCTCCCGAATAAATGAGGCTGATGGACATGGAAATATTCTGACAAGTCTTGGGAAACTTATGCAAGAGGAAATTGAACCAATGAGTCTGTCGAACTTGGCAATAATACGACTAATCGGGAAAAGTTATGAGATTGCCTCTCGAGCAAATATCGCTATCGTCCTTGGAATGATTTCGAAGAGTTGGGGTAAGTTATGCGTGTTATTTTGGAACTAATTGGACGGTCGGACAATAAAATATCCCGAGTAATCCATGCAAATATATGCGATTAACTTGTGAACCAATGCAACTGTCGGGCTTGGAAATATTTCATCTAGTCGAGGGAAAGCTTTGCCTCTCGAGCAAAGGCGACTGTTGAACTTGGAAATAATTTGACTAGTCGTGGGAAGTTAAGCGAGTGACTAGTAAACCAAAGCGAAAGTTGTCGGCGAAAGTTATGCAAGAGCCACTCGAACCAATGCAACTGTCGGCCTTGGAAAATTTCAGACAATTCGAGGAATAGTTGTGTGGGTGTCTCTCAAACCAATGTAGTTGTTGGACTTGGAAATATTCCGACTAGTGGATAGAAACATATGCGAGTACCAAAAGAACCAATGTGAATGTCACACTAGGAAATGCTTCGACTAGTCGAGGGAATGTTATGCGAGTTATACTGGGACTAATGCGATGGTCGGATATGGAAATATTCCGATTAGTCAACCGAAATTTATGCGTGTAATACTCGAACAATTGCAGTTGTCGAACTTGGAAATATTACGATTAGTCGAGGGAAAGTTGTTCGAGTGATTCTGAAACTAATGCGACGGTCGGACTAGGAAATATTTCAACAAGGCGGAAAAATTTATGCTGGTAGCTTTCGAAAAAATGCGTCAGTCGGACTGGAAATATTCCGACTAGTCGGGAGAAATTTATGCGTGCAATTTGTACCAAAGCAAATATCGCACTTGAAATCATTACGACTAGTCAAGAGAAAGTTGTGAGAGTGAATTGTGAACCAAAGCGTTTGTTGGAATTGAAGATATTCCGACTAGTCGAGGGAAAGTTATGCGAGTGACTATAGCACCAATGCAACATTCGTACTTGGAAATATCCAGAGAAGTTGATGGCATTTACGCGAGTGATAATTAATCTAATGCAACTATCAGAGTCAAGGGAAACTTATGCGACTGCCACTCGAAGCATAGCGACTGGCGGACTTGGATCCGTTGCGACTGGTCGAGGCAAAATTATTAGAGTGACTTGTGTACCAAAGGGACTGTCGGAATTATAGATATACCGACTAGTCTAGGGATGGTTATGCGAGTATCTTGTAAACCAAAGCATCTGTCGGGCTTGGAAATATTCTGATCGGTCGAGTGAAAGTTATGCGGGTTCCTCTCAAACCAATGCGTTTGTAGGAAATAGAAATATTCCGAATAGTAGAGAGAAATATGTGCGAGTGCCACTCCAAACAAAGCAAATATCGGACTTGGGATTATTCCGACCAGTCGAGGAAATGTTATGCGAGTTATAGTGGAACCATTAAGGCGGTCAGACTTGGAAATATACCGATTAGTCGGGGGAATGATATGCGAGTGCCACTCGATACATTAAGTCTATGTGACTAGGAAATATGCCGACTAGTCGAGAGAAAGTAATACGAATGAATCTCGACCCAATGCAACTGTCGGACGTGGAAATAAATCGAATAGACGAGGAATAGTTATGCGTGTGCCTCTCGAATCAATATGTCTGTCGGACTTGGAATATTCCGACTAGACAAGGTAATGTTTTGCAAGTGCCTCTCGAAACAATGTTACTATCAGTCCTGGAAATATTCATCTGGAGATATTAATCGAGGGAATGATGTGATTGTGGCTCCCGAACCAATGCGACTTTTCTATTTGGAAACATTCCTACTAGTCAAAGGAATTTTGTTCACGTACCTTTCGAACCAGTGCGTCTTTCGGACTTGAAATTTTTTCGAATAATCGAGGGAGAGTTGTGCGAGTGCCTCTCAGAACAATGCGATAGTCAGAACTAGAAATATTACCACTAGTCGACAGAAAGATGTGCAAGATTCTCGCCAAGCAATGAGACTGAATACCTAGATATATTCCGCCTAGAGTAGGGAAAGTTGTGCGAGTACTTCTCGGACCAACGCGGCTATAGTACTTAGAAATGCTCCTACTAGTTTAAGGAAAATTATGATAGGGCATCTCGAATGCGAAAGGCAGCCCTAGATATATTACTCCTAGTCGAGGGAAAGTTATGCGAGAACCTCTAGAAATATTACGACTCTCGGAATTGGAATTATTCCGTCTATTCGAGAGAATGTTATACTAGTGCTTTTAGAACCACTGCGACAGTCACATCATGAAATATTCCGTCTAGTCGAGAGGAAGAAATGCCAGTGTCTCTCTAATCAATGCAACTGTCAGACCTTGAAATTTCCCGACAAGTCCAGGAAAAGTTATGCGATTGCCTCACGAACCCATGTGATTGTTTGACTTCAAAAGAATGCGACTACACGAGAGTATGTTATACGAGTGCTTCTCTAACCAGTGCAACTTTGGAACTTCGAAATATTTCGGATATTCGAGGGAATTTTGTGCTCGTTCCTCTCGAACCAGTGCGTCTTATGGATATGGAAATATTCCAGGCAGTCGTGGGAAAGTTGTGCGAGTGCGTCTCGATCCAATGCGACTGTCGAACTCGGAACTTTCCAACTAGTCGAAGGAGATTTGTGCGTATGCTCTCACATTATGTCGACTAACAGATTTGGAAACTCTCCGCTTATTCGAAGGAAAGTTATGTGAAAGCCTCTCGATACAATACGAATGTCGGAATTAGCAATATACCGTCTAGTAGTGGGAATGTTATTCAAACGCCTCACTATCCAGTGCGTCATTCTGGAGTGAAATTTTTCGTCTAGTCGAGAGAATGCTGAACCCGTACCTCTCGAAACAGTGCGTATTTCGTGCTGGGAAAAAATCCTACTAATCAAGGCAAAGGTGTGCGAATGCCTTACTTCAATGCGACTGTCGGACTTCAAAACATTCGAACTAGTCAAGGGAAGTTATTCGAGTGCCTCCAACAATACTGCCTCTATCGTATTTAGATATATTCCAACTAGCCGAGGGAATGTTATGAATCTTCGTCTCGCACCAATGCGACTGTAGGAATTGGAAATATTTCGACTGGTCGAGGGAAATTTATGCGTGTGCATCTCGAACCCATGTGACTGTCATACTCGGAACATTTCGACTATTGGATGGAAAGTTGCGCAAGTGCCACTCCAACCAATGCGACTCTCAGACTTGAAATCATTCCGACTAGTCGAGGGAAAGATATGCGTGTGCTGTTCGAACCAATGCGACTGTAGGACCTAGAAATACTCCGAATAGTCGAGGGAAAGTTATGGAATTATGTCACGCATCAGTGATACTGTCTGATTCGTTATTGTTCCTACTAGTCATAGGAAAAATATAAAAGTGTTTCCCAATACAATGCGTCTGTCGAACCTAGATAAATTACCCCATGTCGAGGCATAATTATGAGCGTTCCTCTCGAATCAATATAAATGACGGAATTTGAAATCTTTCGACTAGTCGAAGGATTGCTATAGGAATGCCTCTCGAACCAATAATACTGTCGGACTCATAACCTTACGACAAGTCGAATGAAATTTTTGCGAGTGCCTCACTAACCAATGCGACTGTCGAATTTGTATATATTCCGACTAGTTGTGAAAAAGTTATGGAAGTTCCTCTCTAAACAATGCGACTGTCGTACCTGGTAATATTCTGACCAGTCGAGGGAAAGTTATGTGAGTGATATGTGAAACAATGCGACTATCGGTCTTGGAAGCATTCCAACTAGTCGAGGGAATGTTACGCGAATGACTTGTAAACCAATGCGACTGTTGGACTTTTCAAATATTCGTATAGTCGAGAGAAGGATATGTGAATGCCCCTCGAACCGATATCATTGTCGTACATATTAAATTTCCCCCTAGCCGAGGGAAAGCTATGTGAGTGGCAAGTGAACCAATGCGACTGTTGTTCTTGGAAAAATCGAGAATAAGTGCGGGAATGTTCAGCTGGTTCCTCTCTATCCAATTCAAACGTTACACCTAAATATAATTCATTTAGTTGAGGGAAAGATATCCGAATGACTTGTGAGCCAATGTGAATATGAGACATGGAAATATTCAGACTAGTCGAGGAAAAGTTGTGCGTGTGCCGCTGGCAACAATTCGAATGTCAGACCTAGAAATATTCCGACTATTCGTGAGAATGTTATACGAGTGCCTCTCGAACCATTGCTTCGGTCGGATCTAGAAATATTCCACCTAGTCGAGGGAAGGTCATGAGAGTAACAAGTAATTTGTCTATGGGTCTTGGAAATATTTTATAGAGACGAGAAAAAATTATACGGGTGCCACTCAAATCAATGCGACTGTCGGACATAGAAACAATCCGATTATTCGAGGGAAGTTATGCGAGTGACTATCTACCCAAAGCGGATGTGTTAGAAACATTACCTAGTCGGGTAAAAGATATGCGTGTGTCTCTCGGCTGTCTGATTTGGAAATATTCGGAATAGTCGAAGGAAATTTATGCTAGTTACACTAGTAACTATGCGATTGCTGGACTTGAAAATATCCCGCTTATTAGAATGAAAGTTATGCGAGTGTCACTCGAAACAATGCTGCTATCGGACTTTGAAATGACTAATAAAGAGAGAGCTATGCGATTGAATTATGATTCAATGCGAACGTCGTGCTTGAAAATATACCGAATATTCAAGGAGAATTTATGCGAATGCCTCCAAAACCAATGCGGCGACCGGATTTGGAAACATTCCAAAAGGTTCGGGAAAATTATGTTAGTGACTCGCGAAAAAAGCGGCTGTCGGACTTGGAAATATTCCTCCGAATCGAGGAAAAGTTACGAGAGTGCCTCTCGAAACAATGTGGCTCTTGGAATTTGAAATACTCCGACTTGTCGAGGGAAAGTTTTGCGAGTGACACACGAACCAATGCGACTGTCGGACTTGAAATTATATCGCCTATACGAGGGAAAGTAATATGAGTGTCTTATGAACCAATGAGATATTCGGACTTGGAATCATTCCGATTAGTCGACGGAAATATTTGCGTGTGCTCCTCGAACTAATGCGGCTGTCGGTCTTGGAATTATTTCGACAAGACTGGTGAAAGATATACTAGTGCCACTCGAAACAATTATACTGTCAGTCTTGGTAGTATTTCAACTAGTCGAAGTATAGTTATGTAAGTGAAATGTGAACCAATGTAACTGTCGGTCTTGGAAATATTCCGACTAGTAGTGAGAAAGTTATACGAGTTCCACTCGAAAAAATGCGACTATCGGACTTGGAAATATTCCAACTAATCGGGTGAAGTTAGGAGAGTGCCACTCGAAACAAATTAACTGTCGGCTTTGGAAATATCTCTACTAGTCGAAATATAGGTATGCGAGTGAATTGGGAAGCGATGAGATTATCGTACTTGGAAATATTCCGACTAGTCATGTGAAAGATATGCGAGTGCCACTCGGAAAAAATTGACTGTCGGTCTTGAAAATACTTCTACTAGTCGAAGTATAGATATGCGAGTGAATTGTGAAGCAATGAGAATTTTGTGCTTCGAAATATTCAAACTAACCGGTAGGAATTTATGGGAGTGCTATTCGATCCAATGCGGCTGCTGTGCTTGGACATATTCCGACTTGACGAGGGTGAGTTACGCGAGTGACTCTAGAATCAATGCGGCTGTTGGATGGAGAAATATTCCGACAAGCAAAAGGAAAATTATGAGAGTGTCCTCGGGCGCATGCGATTGTCAGATATAGAAATATTCCGACCAGTCGAGAGAAAGATTTCAGAGTTGAGTGTGAAATAATGCTGTCATAATAAAATATCGTAATAAAGACATTAATAAAAATAACAATAGTAATAATAGTGATAATAAGAACAATAATAATAACGATAATATGATAACAATAGTAACAATAATAACGATAATAACGATTATAAGGATAATAACGTTAATAATAATAATATAAATAATAACGATAATAATAAAGATAATTTTAATAGTAAATATTATAACGACATTAATAACGAAATTACGGAAAATAAGTATCATAAACATAATAAAGTTAATAACGATAATAATGATAATTGCAATAATAACGTTAATAACGTTAATAAAAATATTAATAAAAATAATAATAATAAAAATAATAACGATAATAACGATATTACTCATTATAACGAAATAAACTATAATAATGATAATAACGACAAAAATTACCATTATAGTTATAATAACGATAATTACGTTGATAACAAAACTAATAATGACAATAATATTAATAAAAACGACAATAAAGAAAGTAACTATAATGACGATAATTACGGTAATAACGTTGAAACAATAATAATAACGATTATAATAATAGTAACGATTGTAACGACAATAATAACGATAAAATCGATTATAACTATTATCACGAAAATAACGATTATAACAATAATAACATTAATTACGATAATAATAATATTCATAACAATAAGAAAGTCAACAACGATAAAAACAATAATAGCGATAATAACTATAATATTGACAATAACGTAAGTAACGATAATAACGATAAAATGATTATGACAATAATAACGATATTAACGTTAACAAAGATAATTAGAACAATAAAAACATATTAACGATAAATCGAAAATGACGATAATAACGATAAGAATGTTAATAACAATGAAAATGACGATAATAATAAAAATAACCATTATAACGATAATAACTCTAATAACGGCAGTAATAAGAATAATAATAATAAGAAGAATTATGATAATAATAATGACGATAATAACAATGTTAATTATTATAACGATATTAACGATAATTAAGATAATAATGACCATAATAACAATAATAATGGTAATAAAGATAATGACGTTAATAACAAAAATAATAATCAAAATAATGATAATAATAAGAACAATAACGATAATAATGTTAATAACTATAATAACTATAATTACGATAGTAAGGTTAAAACGATAATAATAACTATTATAATAATAGTACCGATAATAACGACAATAATAACGATAGAATCGATAATAACGATCAAGACGACAATAACGTTAATAACTATAATAAAATAATAACGCTAAAAAGGTTAATAGCGATAATAATAAGATAATTTTAATAGTTACGATAATAACGACGAGAATAATGAAATTAACGAAAATAAGTATTATAACCATAATAAAGTTAATGACGATAATAATGATAATAGCAATAATAACGTCAACAATGATAATAAAATAAGAATAAGTATAATTAAAATAATAATAGTTGAAGTAATAACGAAAATAACAATAATAATAAAAACAATAAGTATAATAACAATAATAATAATTATAATAATGTGGATAATATCGATATAAATAATTATAACGATATTAATGATAATAACGATAATAACGTTAAAACAAAAATAATAATGATGATAACAATAATAATAGCGACAATAACGATAATAATAATTATAACGGTAATATCAATAGTAATGGTAATAACGATTATAACTATAAAAACGTTAATAACGAAAATAATAACATTACTAATAATAATAATTGTATGCATGATAATAACTATAATAATAACGATAATAACGATAATAACGATTATAATAAAAATAATAATAATCTACACAATAAAAATAAATATAACATAAATAATGATAATAATAATATTAAAAATAATATCGATAATAACCATAATAACGTATATAAAGACAACAGCGCTAATAAAAATAATAACTATAATAACGATAATAACAATTATAATAACAATAATTTTATTGATAATAATAATAATAACTTTATTAACGATAAACATTATTGTAATAGTAATAGTAACAAAAGAATAATAACAATAATAATAGTAATGGAAATAGTAATAATAAAAATAATAATAATAAATATAATAATAACAGTTACATAAATAATAATAATAGTAATAAAAATTATTATAATAAATATTATATAAGAAAAAAATTAAAACGATAATAAAGATAATAACGATGATGACCATAACAAAGATTATAACGATAATAATAATAATAATAATAAGGAAATTATTAAAATAGTAACAAAAATTATAATAATTATAATAATAAAACTAATAACTATAATAACAATTATAATTATAATTATAATAATAATAATAATTGTAAAAATAATAGTAATCATAATTGCGATTTTAACAATAATCACGATAATAAAAATAAAAACAATAATAGTGATAATAATGATATTATCAGTAATAACGGTAATGAAGATAATAATAACGAAACAAATAATAACGTTAAAATCGGTAATAATTATAATAAAAACGATAATAATAATTATTATAATAATAATAATAATAGTAATAACGATAATAAAGATAATTATGATAATAACGATAATAACTGTAACAGTAATGATAATGATAATAACGTTAATTACGTAAAGAAATAATGTTAATAACAATAATACTAAGGATAATAATAAAAATGGTGATAATAATAATAACAACAATAATAATTATTAATATATTTACGATAATAATCATAATAACTAGAATATTGAAATTATGATATTGACGATAATATTGTAAATGGCGACAATAATAGCAATAATAACGTTAATAACGATAGCAACAGTAATAAGCATAATAACGATAATAATGTTCATAAAGATGATCTTGACGATAATAATAGTAGTAACGAAAATATTCACAATAAAAGAGAAAATAACGATAATAACATGTATAACGATTATAAGGATAATAACCATAATGAAGATAATAACGATAATAAGTTTAAGACCGATTTTTCTTGATGGTCTGAGAATGCCAATCTTTACACATTAACGCAGGGACCCTACCAGCCAGAGGAACCCTTCACCATTCGGGTCCCCCATAAGTCCCTGGACTGTCGGGCTCACCGTTGGAATAGGCACTACCGACTAAACTTCTATCTAACAGAGTAGCATATTGAAACAATCCCGGCATCGACATGGGGCATTTCTTCGGGATGGCGCTAAAACATCAGGTCCTTTTACGGCATTCTCCCTTCGGCTATACGGCGCCGGAGCCTGGAGCAACGTTAAGGGCGCGTCTATTAGCCGCTCGTCTCCATCTTTTTCTTCGCAAGATAGCCCTGACGTACCAGGCCACCTTATTCCACACCTCTTGTCCTCGGAGAATTTTCTCGACATCGTTTTCTGACGAGAAGTCTCCGAGGTCCTAGTCAAAGGCGGAACGTTCGACGCTCCAATGGGCACATTTGATGAACGTGTGGTGGACGCCTTCGACGTTCGAGTAACCATAGGTACAGTTGCTGTCTGCTACCTTCCTCATTTTTGCGAGATAGAAGAAGAACAAGTCATGTCTGTTAAGAATTGGGTGAGATAATAGTCGAATACCCCGCTGCCCGGTTTTGCCAGCTGTCTAGCCGACTGATGAGTCGGCAGTCCATCTGCATCTAGGTTCCTGTTCCCATCTGCTTTGCCAGGTCTCAATGCTGCTAGACTTAGCGAGACTTGATACCTCCTCCATTCCTAAAACGGGCTTCTGCTGGTAGACGCATTGTCTCGCCAGGGCTAGTAGATCGATCGGGATTATTCCCGCGAGCACTAGCACCGCGGCCGCAGAGAACGTGCTGTAGGAGCAAGCGATTCGGAGATCGCCCCAATCCTCTTTACCGCGATTATGGGCTTGCGATATTTCTCGTGTTACAGCGACTCAGCCCAGAATTTCGCTCCGTATTGCATCACTGCTTCGGCAACGCGCAACAGTAGTCGCCTCGGGGGCCGATTACATTAGCCATGCGTGTGCCAAACGAGGCTACAAGTTTTGCCGGCTTGTCAGCAGCCCTAATTATATGTTCTCCAACATTGAGACTGCTATCGTACATTACCCCTAAGTATTTGACAGCCGAAATATTCTGGACAGTCGCGTCTCCTACATTGAAACTGCGCAAGTCGTTGTTGCGCTTCTACATAAGTAGCACGATCTCAGACTTCTGGTCTGCAAAAGACAGCCAGTGTTCTTTCATCCAGAAGATAACTCTGCGCAGGACTAGGTTGAACAGCAACCGTGTCTCCTCCGTGTCTCTCGTAGTTATGACAACTACAATGTCATCAGGTACCCCACAATGAAAGAACCCACAGGGACTGCCATACGTATCATACCGTCGTAGAAAATATTATAGAAATCCGGTCCCAGTATTGAGCCCTGGGCTGCACCGGATGTAAACTCTAAGCTTCTCGGACCATCGCCAGTATTGTATTTTAGGAAGCGCTCGTTCAGGTAATCCCCGAGTATTCGGAGTAGATAGCTAGGAACTCTGAAATTACGTTGGAGCGCTTCCTTTGCCGAGTCCCACTTGACGGCATTTCTCACGTCTTAGGAGGCTAGCAGACACATGGGCGAGATAGATGATACCCTCGCTTCGAGACTTTAGCGCCGTGACAACCTCCTGGCCCGCATGGATGGTGGAGAGGTCGGATCGAAATCCATACTGCCGAGCAGCAATATCGCACGCTGCCTTCACAGCCGCGTGCAGAGGTGACTGAGGCAGGAGATTGCCAGGAGATTGCCAGCCGTATCAAGCATATATATAGGCCTGTATGGCAAAATGGCATCTACTGGACACTTGCCCTTCCTTATGAGCCCAAGTCTTCCTTTTTTCCAAAAGAGGGGGAAGATGTCCTCCTTGAGGAACATGTTATACATATTTAGCAAGAGCTCAGGGTTATACTGCGCGACGGCTTTCATTCCTTCCGCTGGAAAGACGTCCGTCTTGTAACTCTTTTGTTCCGCATGAAAGATGCGGACGTGAGTAGCTCTCCCTCCGTAAACTGTGGCGCTTCTGGGCTGCCAGAAGCAGACGGGCAAACCTCTCTCTTCGGTTGTGAGAAGAATAGTGTATTAACGATATTCTCCAATCTAGTATGCACGACCCCAGATTGCGAGTGACGATCAGGTACTCTAATACCCATGGATTCTGGTCGATATCAAGGCCCAGCTCCTTCCAGCATCATCGTTGTCTGGCTTCGATGGTACTCTTCAGTAATTTTTGGCTGCTTGATACTGTGCGGCCAAGGAGACAGCATCGAAATCGCGTCTCTTCGTTCATTCTACTATCCGGAGAGGACTTAAACCTTCATCTATGGCTGAAGACAGCCTATATCGATCAATTTTTATGATATTCCACTTGGGGGGGCGAGTTGAACTTGTCACAACTGGCCTCCTATCGGGTACGTCGAATAGGTTGTAATGATGATCGCTCTCAGTGTAATCTTGGATTACCCGCCATTCTGCGAAACTTGCCACAAGGTGTTCGTTGCTAGAGAAACGTCCAGGGTCGTCTCCCTATAACCAGGCCTACGGAAGGTTGAGGTCGAGCCTGTGTTGAGTACTGCTTGCTCCAGTCCCGACACCACCTCCTTTCGTCTTCCTTTGGGGTCCGGCCTGGCCTTCCCCCATTCGATAATTTGGCATTGAAGTCTCCAGTCACATTGAGATCCTCTTGCATTTACCGCAGGGCGTCTTCCAGGTCGACCAGTTTGTACTGCAAGTCATCTATCCAGTCGTTCGTGGTGTGATAAACGCTGACACATGTCATCGAGGTATGTCTCACCGAAACTTAACCGCGACCGGCTCCATGATCCGACACATGTATCTGTCAGGTATCTGGGATCCAGATAGCCGCCGTGCCCATTTCGTCGGCGTACCAACCTACTCCTGCTTTGTTCTGGAACTGTTGGTTCATTAGAACAATATAAACTTTTTTCTCAGATCGGAGCAGAGTTAGAAGGTGGTGAGCCGTTCTGCTCCTATTGACGTTACCGTACAGTACACTGATCCATTTTTCTTGTATGCAGTTGCAAGGGCCTCCTAGCAGGTATTGCACGTCCTTGATCCGGCCAGGTGTTTCTTGGGATCAGAAACGCTAATGGAGCACAAAAAGTATGTGGGCTGTTTGTCCTTACAGTCTTTGATCTGGTACCCTTGCCGCCGTTGAAATATCAAAACTTATTTCGATCGGGGCTTTGCAAGAGGCACTATGGTTTCCAAAGTCGAGGCAGCGGTAGCAACGTCTTAGTTCTGCTCCTCTCCTAACTTTGCAACAGACAATGCCGACCAGCACTCGGCCGGCCTTCACAAGCTACACAGCAGCTTCCTCTTATATTTTGACGTGGGACAGGTGTTGCTATCTCGAGTTGGAGTACGTCATTTTAACTTTGATTTTCTCCGCGTAGGCTGGAAGGTTCCTCATTAGTGCCTTCTCGACATCTACCACCGATGTACAGCAATCGCTGTGGCGTATCTCAAGCGTAGCTCTGGCGACCAGTTCCGTGATTTTACTCGTGTCTCTTACTCCTTTCCTCAGGGATTATCTGAATGAATCCCTAATCTCCGTAGTGGTCTTCTTGAGTTCGAGGAGAATCTCTCCCGTTCTGGTCTGCCGGATCGATCTAAGGTCTACCTCTGCAGCGCTAGTCTTGAGGCTCTGGTGAATAACTCCGACTATGTCTGTTTAGTTTTACCTTGCGCAGGTTTCAGGAGGTTAGCGTCCGGTTTCGTTCTCTTTCTTGGCTGGTCCTCTGATATGCTCGGCTTCTTTATTCCTGCGTTAGGAGTCTTGTAGCCTTCTTCACAGTTATTTCCCTCTTTCTCGTCTTCTTGACGACCTCCGTATACTTGGTGCCTTCGGCCGTTTTCGCCTCTTGCCTTGGTCTTTTGAAGCTTTCTTCAGGCAAATGCGGCGGGCTTGTGGCTACTCCCTTAAATGCGCCAGAATTTGTTACAGAGTTTGCCCATGTGCTCTGAGAGACCCGAACGAAGGTACACGTTCCCTTATTGATCTTTGTTCAAGATTTATACACCATCTCGCGGTTGTCAATGATCTTCTTTAGTTCTGGGATTCCTTGCTATGTCGCAATGTTTATGGTCGGCTGTCTAGTAATAGCTGTACTCATATTGGCTAGGTGGAGTTTCGATAGAGCGAATTTCTCTATCTCTCGAACTTGTTGTCTCCCCTTCGCAGGCTGGATATGTGACATCAAGCCGGAGAGTCGCATAATCCCAAAGGCCCTGGCAGCCCATTGACACACTTCCAAGAGGCTTTCTTCATATCATACCCATCCTGCCGCTTTAGACACACCGCAGGCCAGTTAGCCTACCTGTGGTGCTCTTCCTGATGCATTATCCAGAGCTGGAGCCAGATTTCCTACGCGAAGCTCCAGACAGTTGCTGGTTGACAACGGCAGGTTGCCTGCCCCACAACCACCTGACGCCACCGAGGCGTGGGTGTAACTTCCACGCTCTATCTTGCCTTTCGCTGTATTATCCATTATGAGAATTTAATTGAGGCAAGCACCCCAATGGAAAGGAAAGGATGGGAAGGAAGCTTGAGAGGGATAGAAAGGATAGAAAAAGATATGACAGAAGAACAAAGAAAGGAAAAACCGTCCAAGAACAACCACCCAACAATCACACAGTCCCTCTTATTCGTCTCTTTCGACAAGTAAGGATTTCTGTGGGCATATTCTTCTTCCCGCTACCCACAGTGGGGAACGATAATAACAATAATATTAACGATAATGATAATAATAAGAGTCATAATAATTATAATAACAATAACCATAATAACGATAATAATAATATCAATAACAACGAAAATCACAATTATAACGGTTATAGCGAAAATAACGATTATAATAATTATTATGATAATAACGATAATTATAAGATCAACGATTGCTACGATAATAATGATATTAACGATAATAACCATATTAATGACAATAATAACGATAAACACAGTAATTATAATAATAAGAATTAAAAAGATAATGACTATAATAATATTAATAATAATAATAAGAATAATAATAATAATAATAATAATAATAATAATAACAAAAATAACGATAATTACGATTATAAGTATAATAATGATAATAACCATAATAACGATAACAACAATAATAATGATAATAATTTTAATAACGTTAATATTAATAGTAAAATAGAGAGAATGTTTCCTGGTCCGAAACTCCGATTGGATCGAGAGGAACTCGCATAATTATCCATCGCCAAGTCGGAATATTTTCAAATCCGACACTCGCATTGGTTCTCAAGCCACTCGCATAAATTTTCCTCGACCATTCGGAATATTTTTTTGTCCGACTGTTGCTTTGGTTTGAGAAGCACTCGCACAAATTTCCCTCGACTATTCGGAGTATTTCCAAGTACGGAAGTCACATTTGTTCGAGAGGCACTCTCATCACATTTCCTAGAATTGTGAGAAAGTGTCTAAATCCGACAGTCAAATTGGTTCGAGTATCTTACTCATATCTTTCCCTGAACTAATCGGATTATTTCCAAGTTCGAATGTCGCATTCTATCGATAGACACTCGTATAACTATCTCTTGACTAGTCGGAATATTTCCAATTCCGATAGCCGCATTTTTTCGATTGGCACTCCTTTAAATTTGCCACGAATATTAGGAGTGTTTCTAGGACCGACAATCATATTCATTCGAGATGCACTCGTGTAACTATCCCTGTACTAGTCCGAATTTTTCAAGTTCGATAGTTGCTTTGGTTCGACTAGCACTATTATAACATTCTTTGGACCAGTCGGAATAATAATAGGTCCGACAGCAGCATTGGTTCGAGTACGACTCGCACAAATTTACCTCGTCTTGTTGGAATATTCCAAGTCGCACAATCGTATTCGTCCGGGAGGCACCCGCATAAATTATCCTCTATGAGTCGTAATATTTTCAAGTCCGACAGTCTTAATGTTTCGAGAAGCACTTGCATAGCTTTCCCACGAATTGTCGATATATTTCCAAGTTCGGCAGCCGCTTATGTTCCAGAGTCACTCGCATAAACTACTCTCGACTAGTCGGTATTTTTCCAAGTCCTTCTGCCGTATTGGTATGAGAAACACTCGCGAAAATTTCCCTTGACTAATTGCAATATATTTAAGTCCGACAGTTGCATTGATTTCCAAGCCACTCGCATAAATCTACATCGACTATTCGGAATACATCCAAGTCCGACTGTCGCTTTGGTTAGAGTGGCTCTCGCATAACTTTACCCAGACTGGTTGGAATTTTTCAAAGTCCGCCAGCCGTATTTGATCGAGAGGCAATCGCATAACATTCATTCTACTAGTCGGAATATTCCTTACTTTGACAGCCGCATTGATTCGAAATGCACTCACTTATATATCCTTCGAATAGTCAGATTATTTCTAAGTCCGACAACCACATTGGTTCGAGAAGCACTCGCTTAAATTTCTTTCGACTAGTCGGGAGATTTAAGAACCAGAAAGCCGCAATTTATTGAGACGCACCCGAATAACATTCCCTCCACTAGTCGTTATATCTCGATATCTGGCAGCCGCATGGGGTCGAGACCCACTCGCATAACTCTCCCTTATCTAATCGTAATATTTCCAAGCCCGAATGTCGCATTGATTCGAGAGAAACTCGTATATCTTTACCCCGACTAGTAGGAATATTTCAATGTCCGATAGCTGCATTTGTTCGAGAGGTTTTCGCATAACATACACTCGACAATTCGGATATTTTTTATTTCTCCAGCCACATTGGTCCGAAATGCACTCGCATAACTATCTCTCGACTATTCAGACAATTTCCAAATGTGATTGCCACATTGGTTTGAGTGGCACTCCCATAATTTTCCTTCAACCAATCCGAATATTTCCAAGTCTGTCAATCGCATTCTAACAAAAATCATTCGCATAACATTTCCTTGACTAGTCCTAATATTTCGAAGTCCGACAACCTCATTGATACCAGAGTCACTAGCATAACTTACCCTAACAAGTCGGAATATATCCAAGTCCTCCAGCAGTATTGGCTCGAGAGGCAATCCCACAAAATTCTCCCGACTAGTTGGAATATTTCCAAGTACAACATCCTCATTGGTTTCAGAGGAAATCGCATTTCTTTCTCCTGAATAATCGGATTATTTCCAATTAAGACTGTCACAATTGGTCGGGAGTCACCTGCATATTTTTCACTCGACTAGTCGGAGAATTTCCAAGTTCGTCAGACGCATTAGTTCAAGAGACTCTCGCAAAACGTTCCGTCGACTTGTAGGAATATTTCCAATTCCGATAGTTGCATAGGATCCAAAGTTACTCGCATAACATTCCTCTGACCAGTTATTTCCAAGTCAGACTGTCGCATTGATTCACAAGTTATATGCATAACCTCGTTCAAAAACGCTGGAAATTTCCAAGTTAGAATGCCGTACCGGTTCGATAGTTACTCGCATAATTTTCCAACAACTAGGAATATTGTTATGAACGACGGCCGAATTGGTTCGATAGGCACACGCATTACTATGCCTTGACTATTCGGAATATTTCGAAGTCTGACAGCCGCATTGTTTCGGTAGACACCCGCATAACTTTCTCTCGTCTGTTCCGAATATTACCATGTCCGACAGTCGCTTTGTTTAGAGTGGAAGTCGCATAACATAACCTCGTCTATACGGAAAATTTTCATGCCCGACGGTCGCATTGGTTCATATTTCACTCACATTACTCCCTTGTCAAGCTGAAGTATTTCCAAGTTCGATAATCGAATTGGACTGACAGGCACTCACTCAACTTTTCCTCGACACTCGGAGTATTTCAATTCCGACAGTCGTTTTGGTTATAAAGTGACTCGCATAACTTTCCCTCCACTAGTCGGAAAGTCTCCAAGACCGACAGACGCATTGGATCTAGTGGCTCTTGCATAACATTCCCTCGTCTATTTGGAATATTTGCAAGTCCTGTATCAGTATTGATTTGTGAGGCGCACGCATAACATTCCCCCGACTAGTTGCAATATTTCCAAGTCCGGCATTCGCATTGGTTTCAGAGGCACTCGCATAGCTTTGTCTCGTCTAGTCGGAATTCTTCCAAGCCAGGAAGTCGCATTGGTCCGAGAAGAACTCGCCTAACTTTCCCTCGAATAGTAGTAATTTATCCAAGCTCGTCATTCGGATGGGATCAAAGATAACCCGCAAAACTTTCCCTCGTCCAATAGTAAAATTTCCAAGCTCGTCATTCGGATTGGATCAAAAGTCACTTTCATAACTTTCTATCTTGTAATCAGGATTTTTGCAGGTCCAACAGTCGGTTATATATATGGGGCAATCGCATAACTTTCCATAGACCAGGACTTTGTTTCAAACCCGACAGCCCCATTGATTCCAAGTCTCTCGCATAGTTCTCACCATACTGGTCGGGATATTTCCAATTTCGGGATATTTCCAAATTGGTTTGATAGGCACGGCATAACTATCCCTAGAGAAATTGGAATATTTCCATGTTCGACAGTCACATTGAATCAAAATCACTCGCATAATTCTCCCACGAATTATCGGAATATTTCCATTTCCGTCAGTCGCATTGTTTGGAGAGGCAATCACATAAGTTTCCGTCGACTCGTCGGATTTTTTCCATGTCCTACAGGCGCATTGGTTTACATATAATTCGCCTAACTCTCCCCCGAATTGTAGGTATCTTTCCAAGTCCTATTAGTCTGAGAGGCTTTAGTTTAATTGGCTTTAGTTTGAATGGAACTCTCATGAGTTTCCTTTGACCAGGCAGAATATTTCTTGTTCCAACAACCGTAGTGTTGCGTTATCCAGTCACGTAACTTTCTATCGAACAGATAAAATACTTCCAATTGTGACAGGTACATTGTTTCGAGAGGCACTCGCATAACTATCTATCGATTAAGAGGGTTATATCCAAGTCCCACAGTCGTAGTTGGGCGCGTGGCATTCTCATAATGTTCCATAGACTAGTCGGAATGGTACCAAGCCCGACAGCCGCATTGTTTCAAGAGGTAGTAGCGTATCATTCCCACCAATAGTTGGGTAATTTTCAAGTATGACAGCAGCATTGGATCAAGAGGCATTCGTTTAACTTTACCCCGACTAGTAGCATCATTTACATGACTTAGAGCCATATTTTTTGAGAAGCACACTTATATATTTCCCTGGACTAGGCGGGATATTTACATGATGGGCAGTCGCGGTGGTTAGAATGTCACTCGTATAAACTCTCTATCAACTAGTTGGAATACTTCCAATTCCGAAAGCCGAATTCATTCGGGAGGCACTCGCTTATCACTCCTCAACTTTATGTGATATTTCCAAGTATGACAACCGAATTGGATAAATATTTGAATATCTTTTACTCAGGTCGGAATATTTCCAAGTCCGTGAGTTGCACTGAATCTAGTGGGTATTGTTACATCCCGCGAGAAGCGACGTATGTAAATAATAATAAAAAAAAGAGGAATAACTTATGTGAACTATAGTATAAATGAAAGATTAATACATTAGCTATCTTAAGTAAAGGGGATCAACCTTCAAAATTCATATCGCTCATTTGTAGACTAAATATTCAAAATACCGATAATTTACCACTAGCAATATTAGCTAAGATACCTTATAAATACATGTTACTACTGGCATCTTCTTATTAATAATACAAAAAACACATAAAAGAATAATAATAATAATTAGCGAACAAATAGGGACCTATGTTAACAAAATACACACATATACATACAACACTATAATATAATTCATAATTACCCTAATGAATTAATGTTCAACAACCTTGGGAAATTACTGCGAGAAATTTCTTTAAATAAATGTAATAAATAATTGCGAGACATACTTATCGATTATGGCGAGACGAATTCTGGTGATATAGATTTTAACATCCTGCGTTCCAAGTATTTAGAGCAACGATATCGACATCTTTTTCGGAACCACACCTGCTAATAACAATATTGCAGGGGCTAAGAGTTCCGAGAATTCCGGTGATAAGCACCGAGAGAACGCAATACTTGGAGGAGGTAATAAAGGAACGCTCGCATTGTTCTGCACTACCACTACCGTACTTCGGCGGCAAGCTCGAGCGGCGCACCCCACCACTACCGCACTTAGGCGGCAGGCGCGAGCGGCACACAAGCGCAGTGACGTCAACCGGACTTGCCGTAGGAGAATCAAAGAGCGTCGTCAGTCAGTCATCGCTCGCAGCCTTACTCAATAAGTCGCAAGCTCCTAGACTTGAGCCTTAAGCAGTCATTATCCAACTTAGAATTTTACACTATAGTTTATCTTTGTCAATTAAATTAGTTAGAACCCTTCAATTGAAATTAAAATTAAATTTTTTAACTATAAAATAACCGCGTTCGCGTGCGGAATATCATCCAAATGTGTAATTATTCAGTGTACTTTAGTGAAACATTTAATACATCTTTAAAATTGTTATTTTTAACCAGTGCGTGATTTCTTTATATCCATACATTCATCTATCCTTATTGCTCGGTGAGGACGAACCGCACGAGTATCCTGCTATAAAATTGTCGTTTCGGTTAGGACGCTCCGCACGGACGACACTTTTCTCTTTCTCTCCTACTTCCAATCAAACACCTCTTCCAAAGACTTGCCCTCCTAATGCATAAGGTACGTCGCTGTGGCAGAAAATATCAACTACGTCGTCTGTTAAAGGAACTTTACCACGAAACCGAAAATTATAACAATACATTGGGTGTGGAATTAACTGAAGAAGAGAAAGGAAATTTTCCCTCATTCGACCTGAATCCCCTGCAGCTCTCTAGAAGGTGGGTGCCCCTACTGGACCTTCCGATTTTGTATCCTAGGACCCCCAAATATCAGGAAATAAGGCTCCACTATCAGCTTGGATTGTCTTCCCAAGTGGTATGTGAGCATTTGAAATATCGATTCGACACTCTGTTCGGTTTCAATCCCGAGCCAATTGAACTGCCCAGGCAGGTAAGGGCCGAAAAGGGCACAAATCACCCGCAAGGGTCGGAATAGTTTACTTACTTTGGAGATAGCTCTATTAAAGTACATAGCTTGTGAGACGTAAAAGTATCTCTTGACATTTTCTCGCCCAGATGGAATATTTCTAGGATCGACAGTCACATTGGTTCCGGATGCACTCGTATAGCATCCTCTCGTATAGTCGGAATATTTCAAAGCCGACAATCGCAGTGGTGCGATTGACACTCTCAAAATTTTATCTTGACTAGTCGTAATATCTAATGTACGTCAGTCGATTTGGTTCTAAAGATACTCGCATAACTTTCAATCGAATAGTAGGGATATTTCCAATTCCGAATGTCGCATAAATTCGAGAGGTACTTGCAAAACTTTCTCCCGGCTAGACGGATTATTTCCAATTACGAAAACCGCATAGGTTCCAGTGGTACCAGCAAAACTTTCTGTCGACTAGTCGGAATATTTCAAAGTCCGACAGTTGTATTCGTTCGAGTAGCACTCGTATAACTTTCTCCCGTCTATTCGGATTATATCTAAGATCGACATTATCAATGGTGCGTTAGGATCTCTCATATTTTTCTCTTGACTAGTCGTAATATTTCTAGGTACCACAGCCACTTTAGTTCCAAAGGAACTTGCATAACTTTCCGTCGAACGGCCGAAATATTTCTAATTATGAAAGTCGCATAAGTTCGAGAAGTACTCGCTAAACTTTCCCACGACTAGTCGGAATATTTCCAAGACTGACAGTTGCATTGTTTTAAGTGGCATTTTTATAATATTCTCTCGACCAGTCGGAAAATTTCTAATTTTGATAGTCGCATTGTTTCGAACGGCACTCTCATATCTTGCCCTAGATTAGTATTTATCGTGCTAGATCCGACAGTCGCATTGAATCGAGAGGCATTCGTATAACTATCCCTTCACTCGTCAGAATATTTTCAAGTGCGACAGTCGCATTAGTTAGTGTAGCACACGTAAACCTTTCACTCGACTAGTCGGAATTATTCCAAGTTCAAATGTCGAATTGGTTCCAGAGGAATCCGCATAGCTTTCCTTCGAATAGTATGAATATTTTCATATCCGGCAGTCGCATTGGTTTACACGAGACTCGCATAAATTTCCGTCGAATTCTCCAAATATTTCCTAGTCCGATAGCCATTTTGCTTTCCAATGTCACTCGCATAACATTCCCTCCACTACTAGTCCAATCCACTTTACTTTCAAATCTGACTGCCACATTGGATCGAAATGCTCGCTCATAACTTATCCTCAACTCCTCGGAATATTTGCAAAACCATCAAACGCGTTGTTTACAGTTACTCGAATAACGTTCCCTCGATTGATATTTCCTAAACCGGCAGCAGTATTAGTTCGAAAGGCACTCGCATAACTTCCAACTGCCTAGTAAGAGTATTTCCAAGTCCGATATCATCATTTGTTCCAGAGGTAATCGCACAACTTTTCATCGACTAGTCGGGATATTTTCACGTCCTCCCTTCGTTTTGGTTCACAAGTAACTCCCACAATTATCCCTCGACTAGTCGGAATATTTCCATTCTCCAGCCGCTTTGTTTTGTGAGGCAATCGCATAGTTTTCTTTCGTTATGTCGGTACATTTCGAAGACCAATAGTCGAATTGGTTCATAGAACGCTCGCATAAGTTGCCTTCGACTCTTCGATGTTCTACCAAGACCGTTAGACGCTTTCTTTCATGTGGCAGTCCGATTGACGCATTAGTTCGAGAGGCATTCCCATTACATTTCCTCGACTAGTCGAACTATTGGCTAGTCCGACAGTCCCAGTGGGCTGATAAGTAACCCGCATAACTATTCCTCGACTAGTCGGAATATTTCCAAGTGCGATAGTAGCATTTGTTCGACGGGCACTATCGTAACATTCCCGCGAATAGACGGAATATTCTTAAATCCGACGCGATGTTAGGATATCCACTTGTATAACTTTCCGTTGAATAGTGAGAATATTACCAAGACCAATAGTAACGTTGATTCGCAAGTCAATCGCATAATTTTCTTTAGACAATGAGGAATATAACTTGTCCCGACAGTCGCAACGGTTTGAGAGGCACTCGCATAACTTTCCCTCGACCAGTCGGAAAATTTCCAATTCTGACTGTCGCATTTGTTCGTGAGACTACCCCATATCTTTGATCGACTAGTTTGAATAATGCTAAGTCCTATAGTCGCATTGATTGGAGAGGCACTCACACTTCCTTTCCTCCACTAGTCGGAATATTTGTAGATGCGAGAGTCGCATTAGATGGAATATTTCCAAGTACATAATTCGCATTGCTTCGAAAGACAATCGCCTAACTTTCGCTCGATTAGTCGTATTGTTTACAAGACTGACAGCTGCATATGTACGAGTAACTCTCGTATAACTTTCCCTCGTTTAGTGGGAATATTACCAAGTGTGACAATCGCATGATTCGAGAGACACTCACGTAACTTTCCCTTCAGTTGTCGAAATATTTCTAACATCGATAGTCACATTGGATTGATATGCTCTCACATAACATTCCATCGTATAATCCGAATATTTCTATATCCGAGAGATGTATTAGTTCAAAATTCAATCGCATATCTTTCATTCGAATAGTCGGAATATTTACTAGTGCAATAGTAGCATTGTAGCGTGCGGCGCACGCAAAAGTTTCGATCGACAAGTCGAAATTTTTCTAGGTCTGATTGTCGCAAAGGTTTGGGAGGTACCCGCATAACGTTCCCTCTACTGGTCGTAATGATTCTAAGTACTACAGTCGCACTTGTTCGAGAGACAGTCGAACAACATTCTGGACTAGACTGAATATATCCAAGTCCGACTTTCGCAATGTTGGTATAGTCACTCGCATAACTTTCCTTGAGAAGTCGGAATATTTCCAACCACGACAGTCGCAATTGTTCAAGTGTCCCCCGCATAACTTTCCCCGACCTGTCGGGTTATCTCCAAGTCTGACAGACGCATTAGTTCAAGAGGATATTGCATAACTTTTCCTCTACTGGTCAGAATATTTTCAGTTACGAAGGTCGCAGTGGTTCGAGAGTAAATTACATAGTTTACGCTCGGCTAGTCGGAATATTACTAGTTTCGTCAGTTGCATTGGTTCAAGAGGAACTCGTATAACCTTTATTCGACTAGTCGGAATATTTCTGTTCATAACGATCGCATTGGTACTAAAGAAACTCGTATAACTCTCAATAGATGATTCAAAGTATTTTCATGTCCAAAAGTTTCATTGATATGAGTGCATTTATATAACTTTTACTGGAATTGTCAGAATATCCCTACGTCCGACATCAGCATTGTTTTAAGAGGTACTCACATAACTTTCCCTCTACAAGTCTGAATATTTCCAAGTTCGATGGTAGCATTGGAACACAAGCAAATCGCACAACTTTCCCTCGGCAAGTCGCAAAGTTCCGAGCCGAAAAGTCCCATTTGATCGAGAGGCACTTGCACAAGATTTCTTTAACTAGTCGGTATAAACGCAAACCCCACAGTAGCATTGGATCGAAAGAATCGAATAACTTTATCTCGATTAGTAGAAATATTTCCAAGTCCGAATTTAGTGTTGCTTCAAGAGGGTCTCAAACAAATTTCCTTCGATCAGTCGTAATATTTCTTGGTCCGACAGTCCCGTGGATATGGGATATGTCTGTATAAAGTCCTTTCGACAAGTTGGAATATGTCCAAGTAGGACAATGTCATTGGCTGGTGATGCATTTAGCTATATGAGAAGATAAAATCGTGAAATCTTTGAAAATACTTGCACCAAAGTTTGGAAAATGTTACCAATCGATTCAGATAATTTTATTTCAAAAAATCAAACATATATTTTATATTGGAATCGAAGTTTTTGACATTATCTAATATCGTTTATATGATTTGTCGCTCATATACGCGTATCGTAGAAATACGATAAGTTGAAATCTCAAACGATTTCATTGATTTTATATTCCATCGATGCAGAAAAAAGAATATAACAAGAATATAACGTCTCTACTATGTGTAAATACGCGTTTTAACAAGAAAATTGTCGAGAAACATAATCGACACATGCGAAACATGCTATATGAGAAGATTAAATCTTGAAATCTTTGAAAGTACATGTCACACAGTTTTAAAAATCTTACCAATCTATTGAGAACATTGCATTTAATTCGGTCAAACATCTATTTTCTATTGGTATCGAAGATTTTTGCATTGCTTCAAATCGAATATACGATTTTTCTCACATATACGCGTATCGTCGAAATACGAATAGTTAAAATAACATTCAATTTCGTTGTTTTTATATTCGATCGACGCAGAAGAATGGATATAAAAAGAATATAACGTTTATAGTATGTGTAAACTCGTTTTTTACAGTGATAATTGCCGAAAAAATATTCATTACTTACAAATTTCTCTATATCGAGAAGATGACAACGTGAAATCTTTGAAAATACTTGTAACGCAGTTTCAAACTTGTTACCAATCGATTCAGAACATTGCATTTCAAAAGAACAAATATAATTTTTTTAATGGAATCGTACATCATAACATTGTTTCATATCGTATATACGATTTTTTGCACATATTCGTGTATCGTCGAAAAACTGATGGTGAAATTTGTTTCAATTTCATTGATTTTACATTATAAAGATGCAGAATACAGAATAAAACAAGAATATAACATTTCTACTATGCGTAAATATGCGTCTTAACTTGAAAATTGTCGAGAAATGTAATCGCCACATCCGAATTTTAATATATGTGAAGATAAAGTTTTGAAATCTTTGAAAATACCTGTACCACAATTCAAAAAATGTTACCAATATAATCAGAACTTTGCATTTCATAAGACAAAGCATCTATTTTTTAATTGACCCGAAGATTTTAACATTGTTTCATATCGAATATACGGATTTTTGCACATATACGCGTATAGTAGAAAACCGAAAAGTTAAAATCTCGTTTAATTTCATTGATTCTATATTCAATCCACGCAGAATAAAGAATATAACAAGAATAGGACGTTTTAACTATGTTCAAATACGCGTATTCATATGATAATTGTCGAAAAACATATTCGACTTACTTGAATTTCAGTATATGCCAAGAAAAAATCGTGAAATCTTTAATAATACTTATGCCACTGTTTGTAAAATGTTACCAATCGATTCAGAACATTGCAATTCATAAGATAAACATCTATGTATATTCTGGAATCAAAGTTTTTAACATTGCATCACATCGTATATACGATTTTTCGCTCATATACGCTTAACTTCGAAAAATTAAAAGTTGAAATCACGTAGAATTTCATTGATTTTATATTCTATCGACGCAGAATAAAGGATATAACAAGATTATTACGTTTTTACTATATTCAAATACGCGTTTTCATATGATAAATGTGGAAAAACGTTATCGACATTCGCGAATTACGGGATATGCGAAGATAAATTCGTGAAATCTTTAATTATACTTGTGCCACAGTTTGAAAAATGTTACCAATCGATTCAGAACATTGTATTTCATAAGATCACACCTATATTTTACATTAGAATCAAAGTGTTTAACATTGTTTCATATCGCATAGACGAATTTTCTATCATATACGCGTATCGATTCAGATCATTGCATTTAATAAGAACAAACATCTATTTTATATTGGAATCATAGTTTTTAACATTGCTTCATATCATATATACGATTTTTCGCTCATATACGCGTAACGTCCAAAAATGAAAAGTTGAAATCTCGTACAACTTTATTGATTTTATATTCTATCGACGCAGAATAAAGGATATAACAAGATTAATACGTTTTTACTATGTTTAAAGTCGCGTTTTCATGTGATAAATGTCGAAATACGTAATCGACATACATGAATTACGGTATATGCGAAGATATAATCGTGAAATCTTTAATTATACTTGTGCCACAGTTTGAAAAATGTTACCAATCGATTTAGAACATTGCATTTCATAAGATCAAACATTTATTTTACATTAGAATCAAAGTGTTTAACATTGTTTCATATCGCATATACGATTTTTAGCTCATATACGCGTATCGTCGAAAAACGAAAAGTTGTAATCTCGATCAACTTTATTGATTCTACATTCAATCGGCGCAGAATAAAGAATATAACAAGAATATAACGTTTTTACTATGTATAAATACGCGTTTTCGTATGAGAAATATCGAAAAACGTAATCGACAAACGCGATTTTCGGTATATGCGAAGTTAAAATCGTGGAATCTTTAATAATACTTATGCTACAGTCGGAAAAATGTTACCAATCGATTGAGAATATTGCATTCCATTTGATCAAACATCAATTTTATATTGGAATCAAAGTTGTTAACTGTATTTGATATAGTATATGACACTTTTCGCTCATATATGCGTATCGACGAAAAACGAAAAGTTGAAATCTCGTTCAATTGCATCGATTTTATATTCTATTGACGCAGAATAAAGAATATAACAAGAATATGACGTGTTTACTATGTTTAAATACGCATTTTCATATGATAATTGTCAAAAACGTTATCGACATACGCGAATTTCGGTATATGCGAAGTTAAAATCGTGAAATCTTTAATAATACTTGTGCAACAGTTAGGGAAATGTTACCATGCATTTCAGAACATTGCATTTCATAAGATCAAACATCTATTTTATATTGGAATCAAAGATTTTAACATTGTTTCGTATCGTATATACGATTTTTCGATCATATACGCGTATCGATTCAGAACATAGCATTTCATAAGATCAAACATCTATTTTTTATTGGAATCATAGTTTTTAACATTGCTTCATATCGTATATACGATTTTTCGATCATAAACGCGTATCGTCGAAAAACGAAAAGTTGAAATCTCGTTCAATTTCATTGATTTTACATTCAATCGGCGCAGAATAAAGAATATAACATGAATATAACGTTTTTACTATGTTCTGATACGCGTTTTCATATGATAATTGTCCAAAAACATAATTGACATACGCGAATTTCGGTATATGTGTAGATGAAATCGTGAAATCATTAATTATACTTGTGCCACAGTTTGAAAATTGTTACCAATCGATTCAGAACGTTGCATTTCTTAAGATCGAACATCTATTTTATATTGGAATCATAGTTTTTAGCATTGCTTCATATCGAATATACGATTTTTCGCTCATATACGCGTAACGTCGATAAATGAAAAGTTGAAATCTCGTACAATTTCATTGATTTTATATTCTATTGACGCAAAATAAAGAATATAAGAAGATTAATACGTTTTTGCTATGTCTAAATACTCGCTTTCATATGATAATTTTCGAAAAACTTAATCGACATACGCGAGTTTCGGTATATGCGAAGTTAAAATTGTGAAATCTTTATTAACACTTGTGCCACAGTTTGAAAAATGTTACCAATCGAATCAGAGTATTGCATTCCATTAAATCAAACATCAATTTTATATTGGAATCATAGTTTTTAACTGTGTTTCATATCGTATATACGATTTTTCGCTCATATACGCGAATCGGCGAAAAACGAAAAGTTGAATTCTCGTTCAATTTCATTGATTTTATAATCTATCAACGCAGAATAATGAATAAAACAAGAATTTTTCGTTTTTACTATGTTTAAAGACGCGTTTTCATATGATAATTTTCGAAATGCTTAATCGACATACGAGTATTTCGGTATATGCGAAGTTAATATCGTAAAATCTTTAATAATACTTTTGTCATAGATTGAAAAATGTTACCAATCGATTCAGATAATTGCATTTTATAAGATCTATCATCTATATTATATTGGAGGTTTTTAACATTGTTTCATATCGTATATACGATTTTTAGCTCATATACGCGTATCGCCGAAGGACGAATAGTTGAAATTTCGTTCAATATCATTGATTTTATATTCTGTCGACGCAGAATAAAGAATATTACAAGAATATATCGTTTCTCTTATGTTTATATACGCGTTTTAATATCATAATTTTCGAAAAACTTAAACGACATATGCTAATTTCGTTATAAGCGAAAATAAAACCGTGTAATCTTTAATAATACTTGTGCCACAGTTTGGAAAATGTTACCAATCGATTCAGAACATTGCATTTCATGAGATCAAACTTCTATTTTGAATTGGAACTAATGTTTTTAACATTGTTTCATTTCGTATATACGATTTTACGCTCATATACGCGTATCGTTGAAAAACGAAAAGTTGAAATCCCCTTTCAATTTCATCGATTTTATATTCTATTGACGCAGAATAAAGAATATAACAAGAATATGACATTTTTACTATGTTTAAATACGCATTTTCATATAATTGTCGAAAAACGTAATCGACATACGCGAATTTCGGTATATACGAAGTTAAAATCGTGAAATCTTTAATAATACTTGTGCAACAGTTAGGGAAATGTTACCATGCGTTTCAGAACATTGCATTTCATAAGATCAAATATCTATTTTATATTGGAATCAACGTTAAAAACTTTTCTTCATATCATATATACGACTTTTCGCTTATATACGCGTATTGACGCATTACGAAAAGTTGAAATCTCGTGCAATTTCATTGACTTTATATTCTATGGAAGCAATATGAATAATATAACTAGAATATATCGTTTCTACAATTTGTAAATACACTTTTCAAAATGATAATTGCCGAAAAATGTAATTTATATTAAAGTTAATAACTATAACAACGATAATAATAATAATAATAATGATAATCTCATTATGATCAATATAACATTGAACAGAATATAACAATATTACATTCAACAAAATAAACATATTGATATCACATTGACAACAATAACGATATTAAAGATATTAATTAATTTAATTTTAAAAAAGAAAATAACGATAATACGTTATTATTACCGACCATAACGATAATAACTATAAAAATAAAGATTACGATAATCAGGATAATAACTACGATTGTGTGATTAACGATAATATTAACAATACTAACGATAATATCGAAAGTAATAACGATATTAACAATTAAAACGATATTAAATATAATAATAAGGATAATAATGATTATAAGGATAATAATAAATAGCCGATAATAAAGAAAATTATGATAATATAGAGAATTACGATAAAAACGATAATAACGATATTAATAACGATAATAATGATAATAATGCTAATAATAACGATAATGACGATAATAATGATAGTAGCGGTAACAATAATATAATAATGATATTAATAAGAATAATAAAGATAAAAATAAATACGGTAATAAAAATATAACGATAACGATAATAACAAATATAATGACGGTTAAAACGATAATAACTATAATAACGAAAACAACGTTAGTAATTATAATGACTAAAATGACGCTAATAAAAATAATTACTATAATAAGGTTAATAATAACGATAATAATAATAATAACGGAAATGATGACAAAAACGAAATAATAATAATAACGTTAATGACGATTTCAACGATAATAACGATTATAATGATAATATTGATTTATAAAGATAATAATAATAAGATCTGAAATAATGATTCAACCGATAATAACGATAATAACGAAAACAATATAAATAACGATAATAAAGAAAATAACGATAATAAAGAAAATAACGATAATAATGATAATATCGCTAATAGCGATAATAACATTAATAAAGATACGAGCGAAAGAAATGCTATTTTCGTTAATGACGATAATAACGGTATTAATAACAACATTATATATAATAACGATAATAAAGGTAATACCGATAAGAATAGCAATAGTGATAATAACGATAATAATAATATCAACGATAGTAACGATATAACGATAATAAAAACGATAATAACGATTATAAAGATAATAATAAACATAATTATGGTTATAACGATAATAACGATAATAATAACGATAATAACGATTATAAGGATAATAACAAAAATAATAACGGTAATAATAAAAATAACGATTATAAAGAAAATTACAATAATAACGATAATAACGATGACAACGTTAATAAGGAGTACAATAAAAATAATTACGATAATAATAATAATAAAGATAATAACGAATAATAATAAGGATAATAATAATAATAATGATCATACAATAACTACGATAATTAGGATCACTACGATAATTATATATATATTAATAATATTAATATAATATTATAATATTAATAAACCGACCAAATTAAAATATAATAATATTAATAACCGACAGGAACGATAAAAATGACAATAACGTTAATGACTATAACAATGATAGTAACGATAATAACCACAATATTTATAATAATAAAGATAATAATAATAAAATCGGAAATAACGACAATAATGAAAATAAAGTTAATAACGATAATAACGATAATAAAGTTAATAGCGATAATAACGCTATGGAATATAATAATAACGATAATAACTATAATATGGATAATATCGATCCGCAAGGTAATAAAGATTATAATAACTTTAATGATAATAACAACGATAGTAACGGTTCTAACGATAATAATAATGATAAAAACAGTAATAACGTTAATTACGATAATAATAACAATAAAAATAAAAATAGCGAAGATAACGATAATATCAATGAAAACATTAATAACGTTAATAATAACGATAATAATAATAATAATGTTAATAACGATACTAAGGATAACTGCAATGATAACAATAATAACGATAATGATGATAGTAACGTTAATAAGGAGTATAATAAAAATAATTACAATATTAATAATAATAACGATAACAACGATAATAATTACGATAATAATAATAATAACTATAAAAAATGTAACAATAATGATAATAATATTAATAACGGAAATAAAGACAAGAGCGATAATAATGATAATAACGTTAATGATAATAACAATGATAGTAACGATAATAACCATAATATTTATAATAATAAAAATAATAATAAAATCGGAAATACCAATAATAAAAAAATAACGATAATAAAGTTAATAACGATAATAACGATAGTAACACTATTGAATAAAATAATAACGATCCGCAAGATAATAAAGTTAATAATAACTTTAATAACAGTAACATCGAATGTAACGTTATTAACGATAATAATAATGATAAAAACAGTAATAACGTTAAATACGATAATGTTAACGATTAAAGTAAAGATAGCGAAAATAACGATAATAATAATGAAAACAATAATAACGTTAATAACGATAATAATAACGATAATAATAATTGTAATGTTAATAACGATACTAGCGATAATTGCAATAATAACGATAATAACGATAATAACAATAATAACGATAATTACTATTATTACGTAAATAACGATAAAATAATAATAATAATAACGATTATATCGATATTAACGATAATAATATAGATAATAATCATAATAACGATAATAACGTTAATAACGAAAATAATGTTTATAACATAAATTACGATAATAATAGTGATAATAATAAACATAACGATAATAACGATAAAACGATGAAAATAGTAATAATGTTAATAACGATAATAAAAACGATAATAATAACGATAATAATAATAATAACGTTAATAATGATAATAACGGTAATTGCATTTATAACAATAACAACGGTAATAACGATAGTAAAAACGATAATAATAACGAAAAGAACGATAATATTAATCGTTATATTAATAATAATAATAATAATAATAATAATAATAATAATAATAATAATAATAATAATAATAGTAATAATAATAATAATAATAATAATAATAATAATAATAATTGCGATAATATCAGTAATAACGATTATATACAATATTAACCATAAATACGGTAACAAGGCTAAATACTATAATAACAGAAATAATATTAACAAGAACAAAAGAGAATAAAATAACGATAATAACGATAATAACGATAATAACGATAATAATGATATAAATGTTGAAAACTGTATTAACGATAATAACAATAATAACAATAATAACCATAATAACGTATATAAGCATAATAAACAGAATGATAACAATAATAATAACAATAACGATAATAGCGATAATAACCATAATAACGATAATGACGACAAGAATAACGATTATTATAAAAAATAATGATAATAATATTAATATTAATAACGATAATTATAACACTAACGATAATAGTGACAGTAGTGATACCAATAATAACGTTTATAACGATACTAACGATAAAAATGGATAATAACTTAAATTACGATAATATTAACGATAATAATAGAAATAACGAAAATAACAAAAATAACATTTAAAACAGCTATAACGTTAATAACATTAATAATAATGACAATAATATTAATATTGTTAATAACGATATTAACGATAATTGCAATGATAATAATACTAACAATAATAACGGTAATATCCATAATAATAACGATAAAGGCTACAAATATAATGATAAACACCATGTTAACAATAATAATGTTAATAACGTTAATAACTTTAATAAAGATAATAATAATCATAATAATAATAACAACGATAATAATGGTTATAACATAAATTAGGATAATAATAGCGATAATTATTAAAATAAGGATAATAACGATAAAACGATGAAAACAGTAATAACATTAACAACGATAATAAAAACAATAATAATAACGATAATAATAATAACAACGTTTTTAACGATAACAATGATATTAATTAAAATAATGACATTGACGATAATAACGATAATAATAAAAAAATAATAATAATAATTTTTATAACGATATTAATAGCGATAATAACGATAATAGCGATAATAGCGGTAATAATAATAATAATAACGATAATAACGATAATAAGGATTATAATAATAATAATAATAATAATAATAATAACGATAATAAATGAAATAACAATAATAAAGAAAATAACTATAATAACGATAATAACAATAAAAATAAAATTAATGGAAAAAAGGGAAATAACTACAATAGCTTTAATAACGATTATAATAATGATAATAACGATTATAAAGATAATAATAATAATAGGAGTAACGAATGTATCGATAATAACGGTAATAATAACGATAATAACGATGATATCGGTAATGACGATAATAGTAAAGATGTTAACAAAAATAACGATAAGAACGATAATAATATCAATATAAATTATAATAACGATAACATCGGAAGTAAAAACGATAATATCGATAATAACGGTAATAACAACGATAAAAACGATATTAACGATAGTAACTATAATAACAATAATGATAATAACGATAATAACGATAACAATTACGATAATATCCAAAATAACGATAATAACGATTATGAAAATAATAATAATAACTACGATAATAACGATAACACTACCAATATTAAAGGTAATAACAATAAAACTTTATTAAATGTGATAATATCGATAATAACGATAACAAATAAAATAATTGAAATAACGGTAATAAAGAAAATAACTAAAATAACGATAATAAGGATAATAACAATAAAAATAAAATAAAATTATCGAAATAAAGGGTAATATCTACAATGGCTTTATTAACGATATTAATAATAATATTAACGATTATAACGATAATAATTATAATAAATACGATTATATCGATTATAACGATAATAATAACGATAATAACAAAAATAACGATTATATAGGTAATAAAGGTAATAACCATAATAACGATGGTTATGATAATATAGATCATGACGATAATAACGACATAATAACAATATTAATAATAAAAACGATAGTAACGATAATAAAGATAATAACGATAACAAAGATAGTAATGATAATAATGATAATGAAGATAATAAACATAATAATAACAAAAATAATAATAATTACGATCATACCGATAGTAATAGCAAAAGTAACGATATTAACAATAATAATAATAATAACGATAAGAACGGAAGTAATAAAGATAATAATGAAAATAACGGTAACAGCAACGACAATAATGATAATAACGATAATAACGACAACAACAATAATAATAATAATAATATTAATAACGAAAATAATGATAACAATAATGATAATAGCGATAATAACGATATGACGGTATTACTCGAATAATTACTTCAATATTAATAACGGTAATCACATTCATAATAATAAAAATAATGATAATACAGTAAATAAAGATAATATTGATAATACCGATTATAATGATAATAACGATAAAAATAAAAACAACGATAATAAGGATAATAAATACAGCAGAGTTATTAACGGCAATAATAATAATAATAATAACGCATATGAGGATAACAACGAAATTAACGATACTAACGATAATAATAACGATTATAATAATAATAACGATAATAACGATTATTACGATAATAATAACGATAATAACTAGGAAAATAATGATAATAACGCTAATAATTTTAATAACGTTTGTAACGATAATATCTTTAATAAAGATAATAATAACGGTTATATCAATATTATCGATAATAGTATCGATAATTATAATATTAATATTAACGATAATAATAGCGATATTCAAAAAAAATTAAGGTAATAATAATAATACTAATAACCATAATAATAATAATAACGATATTAACGAGAAAGACGATATTCACGATAATAACGTTAATAACGATATTAGTGGTAATAGCGATATTGACGATAATAGCGATTATAGAAGCGATAATATATATAATAAAGATATTAACGGTAATATCGATAATAATATTAATAGTGATAATAACGATAATAATAATAATGACGTTTGTAACGATTAAAACGATAATAATAACGATTAAAGCGATAATAACTATAATACTAACGATAAAAAAGATAATAAAGAAATCAATGATAATAATAATGGTATTAATAATAGTAGCGATATCTGCGACTATAATAATTATAATAATAATAATTATAAAAATAATAATTATAGTAATAACTAAGATAATAATGCAAATAGCGATAATATTAATATTATATAAGTGTTATATAAGATGATTTTATTATAATTAATAGACATAATTAAAAATAATAATTTTGGAAATTTTGATTGATTAATTAATAAGATAAATTAAAAATAATAATTTTTTATTGAATTTAATTATTTTATAATCTAAATAATAATTATTCTCTGTAAAATAAGATAGATAAAAATTATAAAATAAAAATATTTATTAAATTTTTAAGAAATAAATATATAAAAATAAATATTTAATTATAATATAAGAATAATTAATAAATAGTTATATATATATATTTAAATAAATATTATTTATAAATAATAATAACTTTTATTATATATATATGTATATATATATATATATATATATATATATATATATATATATATATAATATAATATATAATATATAATATATAATATATAATATATAATATATAATATATAATATATAATATAATATCGATAATAACGATTAAGACGATAATAACGATAGAAGCTTTAATAACGATAACAACGATATTAATGATTATAACGATAAGGACGATAATAATGTTTATAATAACAATAATAATAATAATAAAAATAATAACGATAATATAGACAAATATGTTAATAACTTTAATAATAATAATAAAAATAATAATAATAATGATAATAATAACGGTAATAATAATATTAACGAAAATAACGATAATATCGATAAAAGCGATAATAAATTTAGTAATGTTAACAACTATAGTAATGATAATACGGTAGTAATAACGATAATAACCATAATAATAACGATTATTATAATGACGATAATAACGATAATAACGATTATAATAACGATATTAATAACGATAATAATATTAATAATAATAGTAATAATAATAATAATATTTATAACGATAATAGTATTATTAACGGTTACAACAATAATAACGTTAATAAATATAATAAACTTAATAAAGGTAAAAATAACGATAACAATATCGATAATATTAATAATCACGATAATAACGATTATAACGACAATAATGGTAATAAAATTAATTACGATAATAAGGATAGTAACTACAAGAAGCGATATTAACGATAATAATAATAATAATAATAACGATTATAACGATAATAACGAAAGAACGAGAATAGTAACAATAATAAAAAAATGATAATATTAGTAATAATAACAACTATATCATTAATAATATCATAGAAAACGAAACTAACGATAATTACGGTAATAACGTAAACAACGATAATATTAATAATAATAATAATAATTATTATTATAATAAAAATAACAAACGATAATAATAACATCTATAGTAATAATAATAATAATATTCATAACGATAATAATATTATTAATGACAACAACGATGATAATGATAATAACGATAATAATGTTAATAACTTTAATTACCATATAATAAAGATAATAATAAAAATAAAGATAATATCTATAAAAATGATGAAAATAGTAATAACGTTTATAACGATAATAACTGTAATAACAACGATAATAACGATAAAACAATAAAAACTTAATTAATAACAATAATAATGATAACGAATATTACGATAACTTTAACGATAATAACGATAAAACAATAATAACTATATTAATAATAATAATTATGATAATGAAAATTACGATATCTTTAACGATATTAACGATAATAACGATAAAACGGTATTACTAACAATAATAACGATAATAAAGATAATCACATTTATAATAATAAAAATAATGATAATTAAGTAATTAAAGATAATAACGGTAATAACGATCATAATGATGACAAGAATATAAATACAAATAACGATAATGAGGATAATAACTACAATAGCGTTATTAACTGTTATAATAATAATAATAATACTTCTGACGATAATATCCATAATAACGATAAGAACGATAATATTAACGGTAATAATAATAATAATAATAATAGTTATAATAATAAGTATAATATTAATAATAACGTTATTGAAGATATTGATAATAATTATGGTAATAACGTTATTATCTATAATATTAATAATAATAATATATATAAATATAATTATATTATTAAAAATAACAACGATAACAACGATAGTAACGATAATAACGATAATAATAATAATAACGATAATAAAGATTATAACGATAATAATAACGATAATAACTAGAAAAATAACGATAATAACGATAATAACTTTAATAAATATTATAATAACGATTATTTCTATATTAAAGTTAATCATATCGATAATTATAATAATATCAATAACAACGATAATAATATCGATAATTATAAAAAATAAAAATAATAATAATAACAATATTAATAACCATAATAATAATAATAATATTAATAACCATAAAAATAATAATAACGATAATAGCGAAAATATCGATAATAACGATAATAACTTTATTAAATATATTACTTTTTTTTGATGGTCTGAGAATTTAACGCACTGACCCTGGGACCCTGCCCAATAGAGGAACCCTTCACCAATTGGGTCCCCTGTTAAAGTCCCTGGAGTGTCGGGCTCACCGTTGGAATACGCACTACCGACTAAACACATATCTATCCTAGTGGCATAGTGAAATCATCCAGGCAACACAAAGTGACATTACATCAGGATAGCCCCGATGCATCATGCGCCTTAACTGGACTTCCTCTTCGGCTCTACGTGGCAGGAACCTGGAACAACGTTGGCGGCACGTCTATGGGAAGCCCATCTCCTTCCTCTCTTTCGTAAAATTGCCCCCGTGTACCAGGCCACCTTGTTCTAATCCTTCAGTCCTCTCAGCATTTTCTCGACAACGTTGTTCAGCGAGATGTCTCCGACGTCCTGCTCCAAGGTAAGTCGTTCGCGCTCCACTGGGTACATATGAAGAACGTGTGGTGAGCATCGTCTTTGATCGAGTCCCCATAGTGGCAGTTGCCGTCTGCTACATTCCTCATTATTGCGAGGTAGGAGCGGAACAGGCCATGGCCTGTCAAGAATTGGGTAAGGTAGAAATCGACATCTTGCACCTCTCGATTTATCCAGTTATCTAATCGACTGATGAGTCGGGCAGTCCATCTGCCCCTAGGTTCCTGCTCCCATCTGCTTTTCCAGGCTTCGATGCAATTACACCAGGCGTTCTTTAATACCTCCTCCTTCCCCAGAACGGGCTTCTGCTGATGGACGAATTGTCTCTCCTTGGCTAGTAGGTCAAACGGGATTACCCCGGCGACAAATATCACTGCGGGCTCTGAGACCGTGCGCTAGGAGCAAGCGATTCGGAGAGCGCCCCTCCTCTGTAACGCGGCTATGCGCTTGCGATATTTCTCATTTCGCAGTACCACGGCCCATACTTCCGTGCCGTACAGCATCACTACTTCGGCGGCAGGCATAAGTAGTCGCCTAATGCACGGTCGGGGACCGTAGACATTGACCATGAGTCTGTCCAGCGTTGCTACTAATTTTGCCGCCTTGACTGCTGCCATCAGCTCCTTCCAGCATCATCGTTGACTGACCTTGATGGTCCTCTTCAAAATTTTTTGGCCGCTTAATACTCTACAGGCAAGAAAGCAGCCTCGAGGTCACGTCACTTCGCTCGTAGTGCCAAACGGCGAAGCCTTAAGCACCTCTTACGAAGATCTACGATCTCGTTTTCCACTAGTATGCAGGACGCCTTTGCCGTTTCGTAATCTTCTTGGCACCACTTTCGCACAAGGCTTTTGGATGAGCAGTTGCTGCAGTAATCATCCTGGCTTGTGCAGATGGCGATAGACTCGCGGAGGCAATTTAATGGGATCACAAACCTTCATAAATGACCGAAAATAGCTTCTTTCGATCCATTCTTGCAATATTCCATCGGGGGGATCGTTCTGTACTTGTCACGGCTGGCCTCTGATGTACTGATGGTCGCTCTGGGTATAAACCTCAATTACCCGCCAGCCTGCGACTCTTGCCACAAGGTGTTCGTTGGCTAGAGAGACGTCCGTGATCGTTTCTCTGTAGTCCGGCCTTCGGAAGGTTGGTGTCGAGCCTGTGTTGAATACTGATAGCTGTAGTCTCGAAGCCACATCCATGATTCGTCTTCCTCTTGAGTCCGGCCTGGCCTCCACGCATTCGAGAGCTTTGTTATTGAGGTCTCTAGTAAGAATGAGGTCCCCTTGCATTTACCGCAACGAGCCTTCCAGATCGTCCAGTTTTGTCGGGAAGACGTCTATCTTGCAGTGCGGGGTAAGATATACGCAGACATAAGTCATCGAGTTATATCTCACCTAAACGTAACCATGTCTGGATCCTTGATCCGACACATGTATTTGTCGGGGATCTGGGATCCAGATGGGCACGGAGACCATTTCGTTTGCATACTATCCTATCCCCGCTCTGACCTGGAACTGTTCGCTGATTAGGAAAATATTTTCTTTGCTCTCGGAGCAGAGCTGGGTGAGAAGGTGGTGCTCCGACCTGTTCCTATTGAGGTTACCATGAAGTACTCTCATCCTTTCTTCTTCTTGTTGGCTGTTGCAAGGGTCTCCTGGTAAGATTTGCAAGCCCTTGATACCGCCAGGTGCTTCTTAAGTTCATCAACGTTTTTTGAGCACAAGAAGCAAGAAGGCTCGCTGACCTTGCAGTTTTTGATCTTTTTCCCCGTACTGCCGCAGAAATAGTAAAACTAATTGCGATCGGGGCTCTTGCACGAGGCGTTATAGTAACCACAGTCGAGACAGCGGTAACATCGCCTCACTTCCGCCCTTCGCCTGACCCTACAGCTGACAATGCCGACCAGCATTCGGTCGGCCTTTAAAATATTTACTGCTGCTTCCACCTCAATTCTGACGAGGGCCAGGCGTTGTTGTCTCGCGTTGGGTTCGTCATTTTATCCTCGAGTTACCCCGCGCAGCCTGCCTGGGTCCTCTTTAGGACACTCCACGATTTCTAATAAAAATGTGAAATAACAATATTTTTGGTAATAGCGATAATGACGATAATAGCGATAATTGTAGCGATAAGATACGTAATAACGAGAATAATAATAATAACGATTATAAAGTTTAAAACGATAATAATAACGATTAAAACGATAATAACGATCATAATGCTAACAATATCTATAATAACGATAATAACGTTATCAACGATAATAATAATAATATTAATAATAGTTGCGATAAATACGACTATATTACTAATATCTTTACTATCGTTATTATTATAATCGTTATTATAGTCATTATCGTTATTATTATTATAATCATTGCCGTTATTTCCTTTTTTTTAGTTAAGTTCGTTCTTATCGTTATAATCCTTATTATCGATATATAATTATTATAATTATCGTTATTATCGTTATCATCGATATTATTGTTAATAGTATTATATTACTTGTCGTTATTATCGATATTATTGTTATAATTATTATCGTGATTAACGTTATTATCGATATTATTGTTTGTGATGTTATTATTATTATTATTATTATGGTTGTTATTGTTTTTAATGTTATTACTATTATTATTATCGTTATTATCACTATTATCGTTATTATTATTATTATCATTATTGTTATTATCGATATTATGGTAATTATCATTATTATCCTTGTTATTATTATTATTATTATTATTATTATTATTATTAATTATAATAATAAAAATAATAATATAATTAATATTGATAATATTAACTCCGATAATAATATAAATAACGATAATAACGATTACGACGATAATAACGATTAATACATTAATAGCAATAACAACGAAATTAATGATTAAAACGATAATGACGATAATTACCATAATAACGGTGAAAACGATAATAACTATAATCATAATAGTAACGAAAATAACGTTAATAAAAAGAATAATAAAAGTAATACTATTAATAACAATTATATCGTTAATAACGATAACAATAACGATAATTATCATAATAACGATAATAACGATAATAATAACAATAATTATAATAATATAGAAAAAACCGATAATATCAATAATAGTGAAAAGAAAGTTAACAACGATAACATCGTTAGTAATGATAATGACGATAATAACGACAACAACGAAAGTAATGATAATAATGTTCATGACGGTAATAACGGTAATAATAGCGATATAATAAATAATAACGTTAATAAAGGTAATAAAGATATCTATAACATTAGTGAGAATGACGATAATAATAATAATAACGATAATAACGATAGCAACCATAATAAAAGCGATAAAAACGATTATATCAGTAATAATAAACATCATAACAGTAATAACGGTAATCATGACGATAATAACGATAATACCGATATTAAAATCAAAAACTATATTAACGATATTAATGGTACTAATAACAATAATAATAATAATAATTATATTTCGAACGATAATAATATTATTACGGATAACATCGATAATAACGATAATAAAGTTAATGACGATAATAACCATAAAAAATTTAATGATAACGATAATAACAATAATAACGGTTATATCGAAATTAACGATAATAATATCGATATTAAAAATGATAATGGTAATACCGATAATAAAGGTAATAATTGTAATAAAATTAATTACGATAATAATAATGATAATAATAAACATAACGATAATAACGATAATAACGATAATAATAACGATAATTATAGTAACAAAAGTGATAATAATAATAATTATAGAAATAATAATAATATCGATAATAAATATAATAACGATAATAATAACGATAGTTACAATTATAATAGTAGTAGTAATAATAATGATAATTATAAAAATAAGGGTAATAATGACGATAATAATAATAGTAACGATTAGAACAACAAGAATAATAATAACGAAAATAAGGATAATAACGATAACATCGATATTAACGATAATAGCGATGGCCCTGACGTACCGGGCCACTTTGTTCCACTCCCCCAGAACTCGGAGCATTTTTTTGACAACGTTGCCCGAAGAGATTACACCGAGGTCTTGCTCCAAGGCGACACGTTCGTCGCTCCAACGGGCATATTTGAAAAATGTGTGGTAGGCGTCGTTGATGGTACAGTCGCCATTGGGACAGTTGCCGTCTGCAACATTCCTCATTTCTGCAAGGTAGGAGCAGAAGAGTCCATGCACTGTCAAGAAATGGGTGAGGTAGAAGTCGATCTCCCCAGGTCCCGGTTTAGCCAGCTGTCTAGCAGACTGATGAGTCGGATGGTCAACTGCCCCTATGCTATCGTTCTCATCTATGTTGCCAGGTCTTGAAATTGCTAGACTTGGCGAACCTTGCTGCCTCATCCTTTCCCAGAAAGGGCATTTGTTGGTGGACAAATTGTCTCCCCCTGGTCTAGTAGATTGATTGGGATTAACCCCGTAATCTCTACTACCGCGGACTCAGAGACCGTGCAGTAGGAGCACGAGATTTGGAGAGCGCCCCTCTTCTGTACCGCAGCTATGCGCTTGAGGTATGTCTCGTAACGCAGTACTTCGGCACAGACCTCCACGCCATACAGCAACACTGCTTCAGTAGCGCACCTCAGTAGACGCCTCATGCACGATCGGGGAACGTTGACGTTGGCCATGAGTGTACCAAGCGAGGCTATTACTTTTACCGCCTTGTCGGTTTCTCTAATTATGTGCTGTCCGATATTGAGCTTGTTGTCGAGCGTTCTACCTAAGTGTTTGACAGCCGACTTAGTCTGGACCGCCGCTTCTCCTAAGATGAAGCTGCGCAAGGTGTTGATGTGCTTCTTCGTAAGTAGCACGATCTCTGGCTTCTGCACTGCTACGGATAGCTCGTGGTCTGCAATCCAGAAAATGACTCTGCGTATGACCTGGAAGAGCAGCAGCTGTGCACCCTCCATGTCTCTTGCAGTTATGACAACTGCAATGTCATCTGCGTACCCAACGAAGAAAGCACATTCAGGGACTACCATACGAAGGATTCCGTCTTAGAAAATATTCCAGATATCCGGTCCCAGTATGGGGCCCTGGTCTGTCCCCGATGTCAACTCTAAGCTACTCGGAAAATTGCCTGTATTGTATTCTAGGAAGCACTTGTTCAAGTAGTCCCCGAGAAATCGGAGTAGGTACTACGGGACACTGAAGTTACGTTCGAGCGCTTCCAATGCCAAGTCTCACCTGAGGGAGTTCAAGGCATTTCTCACGTTTAAGGAGGCCAGCATACACGAAGTGCTGGAATGGTAAATCCCTCGCTCCGTCATTTTGGCGGCCGTGACTGCGAGGCTGGTGGAGAGGCCGGATAGAAATCCATACTGGTGGGCGACAAGATCCCTCGATGCCCTCACGGTTGCGTGCAGTCATGGCATAAGCAGCTTCTCCAGGTGCTTGCCAGCCGTATCGAGCATAGAAATAGGCCTGTATGACGAAGCTGCCTCTGCTGGACCATTGCCCTTGCTGATGGGCACAAGCCTCGCTTTCTTCCACGGGGCGGGGAAGATGCTCCACCTGAGGCAAATGTTGTACATCTTCAGCAAGAGCTCAGAGTGACTCTGCGCGTCGGTTTTAATTATTTCCGATGGAAGACCGTCAGGGTCTAGAGATTTCTTATTCCGCATAGAATGTGAAAAGATGCGGCTCTTATTCTGTAAATTGTGGCGCTTCGATTATGCCAGGCGCAGCCCTGCTAATTTCTCTCTTCGGCTGTGAGGGGAATAGAGTATGCACAATGTATTCCAACGTCCTCGCATCCTGAGGGATCCCTTGCGTACAAGTCCCCAGCTTTCGAGTGACGATCTAGTACCCTAATCCTCACGGAAACCGATCGACATTCTGGCACAGCTCCTTCCAGCAACGACGTTGACTGACCTTGATGGCCCTCTTCAAAGACATTTTGGCCGCTTGATACTCTGCAACCAAGGGAGCAGCGTCGAGGTCGCGTCCCTTCGCTCGTTGTGCTAAACGGCAAAACCTTAAGCACTTCTTACGAAGATCTGCGATCTCGCTCATCCAACAGTATGCAGGATGCCTCTGCCGTTTTGTTCTCTTTTTTGGCACCGATATCGCGCAAGCCTTTTGGATGAGCTGCATAGTTATTGCAGTAACCATCCTTGTTTGTGCAGGTGGCGTTAAACGCGCGGAAACAAATTGATGGTATCTCCAACCTTCATCTATGACCGAGGACATACTCTCTCGATACATTCTTGCAATGGTCCACCGGTGGGAGGTCGTTCGACACTTATCACGGCTGGCCTCCCATCGTGTACATCGAATAGGATGTACTGATGTTCGTTCCCGGTATAATCCTCAATTTCCCGCCTGCCTGCGACTCTTGCCACAAGTTGTTCGTTGGTTAGAGGTACGTCCGGGATCGTCACTCTGTAGCCCTGCCTACGAAGGTTGGCGTCGATCATGTGCTGAGTACTGATAGCTATAGTCTCGACGCCACCTCCATGATTCGTCTTCCTCTGGAGTCCGGCCTGGCTTCCCCCCATTCGAGAGATTTGGCATTGAGGTCTCCAGTCACAATGAGATCCCCTTGAATTTCCCGGAATGCGTCTTCTAGATCGTCCAGGTTGGTCTGGAAGCCGTTTTTCAGGACGTTCAGGGAGAGATATACTTTGAAATAAGTCGTGGAGTTATGTCTCACCCAATTGTAACCGCGTCCGTATCTTTGATCTGACAGATGTATTTGTCGGGGATCCGGGATCCAGATGGCCGCGGTGCCCAATTCGTGTACGTACCATCTTATTCTTGCTCTGTCCTGGTACTGTTCGCTGATTGAAACTATATTAGCTTGTTTTTAGGAGCAGAGCTGGGTTAGAAGGTGGTGTGCCGCCCTGCTTCTTTTAAGATTGCCCTGAATTACTCTCATCCTTGTTTCTTCTTGTTGGCTTTTTCATGGGACTCCAGGAAAGCTTTGCAGGACCTTGATCCCGCCAGGTGCTTCTTAGGTACATCTACGTTATGGTAGCACAGGTAGTAAGAAGCCTCACTGACCTAGCAATTTTTGATCTTATGCTCGCCGGAGAAATAGCAAAATTTTCTGCGGTCAGGGCCATTGCACGAGGCGTTATAGTGACCATAATCGAAACAGTGGTAGCATCGCCTCACTTCTGTTCTTCACCTGACCCTGCAGCTGACGAAGACGACCAGCACTTGGCCGGCCTTTGAAAGCTTCTTAGCTGCTTCTTCTTCTATTTTGACGAGGGCCAGGCGTTGTTGTCTCGCGTTGGGGTTAATCAATCTATCTTCAAGTTTCCCCGAGTACTCTGGCATGGTCCTATTTAGGGTCTCCTCGACTTCCACCAACGATGCGCAGCAATCGCAGTCCCCTCTCTCCAGCGTAGCTCTAGGGACCTGTTCCGTGATGCTGATCGTTTCTCCTACTTCTTTTCCTTAGGGTTTCTGCGAATGAGGCCCTGATATGCGCAATGGTATTTTTCAGTTCGAGGAGAACCCCTCCGGTTCTGGTCTGCCGGACCCATCTAACGTCTACCTCTTCGGCGCTAGTCTTGAAGCGCTGTTGGATGGCTCCTTCTATGTCTGTGTAAGATTAACCTTACGGAGGTTTCAGGAGGATCGCGTCCGGCCACGTTTTATTTCTCGGCCTATCCTTCGATTTGATCGGCTTCTTTTTCTCTTGCTGTAGATGTTCCGCCGCCTTCTTCGCTGTTTTTTCCTTATTTTTTCTCTTCTTCTCGAACTCCGTCTACGTGGTGGCATCGGACGTCGTCGTCTCTTGCATCGGTCTTTTGAGGCTCTCTTCAGGCAACTGCGGCAGGCTTGTGGCTATTCTCTTAATTGAGCCAGCATCAGTTATAGAATTTGCCCCAGGGCTCTGAGAAACTCGGGCGAAGGTCCTCGCTTGTTATGGACTTTGTTCGAAATTTATAAGTGAACTCGAGACTGTCTATGATGTCCTCCAGTTCTGGAAGCCCTTACTTAATAGCGTTGTTTACGTTAGACTGTCTAGTAACAGCCACCTTCATTTTGGTAAGGAGAACTTTCGCTTGCGCGAGTTTCTCACTCTCTACATCTTGTGGTGTCCCTATCGCAGGCTGGATAGGTGACGTCAGGCCGGGAACCGTGTGCTATCAACGGCCCTGGCAGCCAATAGCCACTCCACTAAGTGGCTTTCTTCATATCGTACCTTTTCTTGTGATATAGACACCGCAGGCCAGGTCGCCTACCTGTCGTGTGCTTCCTGTTGCAATATCCAGAGCTGGGGCCAGGTTGCCTACCCCAAGCTCCTGGCAGTTGCTGAATGACGACGGCGGATGGCCTGGCCTAACACCACCTGACACCGCAGTGGTGTGGGTGTCCCTCCCACGCCCGCTTTTGCTATTTTCTGTACTATCCATCATACGAAATATATTATTGGGAGGCAAGCTCCCCAAAGGAAAGGAAAGGAACGGAAGGAAGCCTGAGAGTGAGAGAAAGAATAGAAAAGGATACAAAAGAAGAACAAAGGTATGAATAGCCGTACAATAACATTCACACGCCATTCACACAGTCTCTTTCAGTCGCCTCATACGACAAGCAGGGAGTACTGTGGGAGTATTCTACTTCCCCCTACCCACAGGGGATAATAATAATAACGAAAATAATAATAATAACGATAATAATGTTAATAGCGATAATAACGATTATAACGATATTAACGATAATAATAACGAAAATAATAATTATAATAATACTAACAATTGTTACATCCCGCGACAAGCGACGTATGTAAATTAAAAAAAAAGGAATAACATATGTAAACTATAGTATAAATGAAAGATTAATACATAAGCTAGCTTAAGTGAAGGGGATCATCCTTCAAAATTCATATCGCACATTCGTAGGCTAAATATTATTATACATATTCAAAATTTGGATAATTTTACTACTAGCAATATTAGCTAAGATACCTTATAAACTCCTGTTACTACCAGCACCTTCTTATTAATAATACATAAAACACATAAAAGAATAATAATAATAATTAGCGAACAAATTGGGACCTATGTTAACAAAATACACACATATACATACAACACTATAATATAATTCACAATTACCCTAATGAATTAATGTTCAACAACCTTGGGAAATTCCTGCGAGAAATTTCTTTAAATAAATGTAATAAATAATTGCGAGACATACTTATCGATTATGGCGAGACGACATCTGGTGATATGGGTTTTAACATCCTGCGTTCCAAGTATTAAGAACAACGATATCGACATTATTTTCGGAACCACACCTGCTGATAACAACATTCCAGGGGCTAAGAGCTCCCAGAATTACATCCGGTGATAAGCACCGAGTGAACGCAATACTTCGAAGAGGTAATAAAGGAACGCTCGCATAGTTCTGCCTCACCACCACCGCACTCAGGCGGCAAGCGCGAACGGCGTGACCCACCACCACCGCACTTAGGCGGCACGTTCGAGCGGCGCAGATGCGCAGTGACGTCAACCGTACTCGCCCTAGCAGGAGCAAAGAACGTAGTCAGACAGTCATAGTTCGCAGCCTTACCCAACAAGACGCAAGCTCCTAGTCTCGAGCCTTAAGCAGACATTATCCAACTTTGAATTTTACGCTAGAGTTTATCTTTGTCAATTAAATAAGTTAGAACTCGTCAATTAAAATTAAAATTAAATTTTTTATTAAAAACAATAAAATAACCACGTTCGCGTGCGGAACATCATCCAAAGGTGTAATTAATCAGTGTACTTTAGTGAAACATTTAAAACATAAATAAAATTGTTATTGTTAACCAACTAATGATTTCTTTATATCCATACATTCATCCATCCTTATTGCTCGGTGAGGACGAACCGCACGAGTATCCTGCTATAAAATTGTCGTTTCGGTGAGGACGCTCCGCACGTACGACACTTTTCTCTTTCTCTCCTATCATAAAACAAACACCTCTTCCTATTACTTACCCTCCTAATGACGAAGGTACGTCGCGGTGGTAGAAAATATCAACTACATTGTCTGTTAAAGGAGCTTTACCACGAAACCGAAATTTATAACGATACTTTGGGTGTTGAATTAATTGAAGAAGAGAAAGTAAATTTTCCCTCATACCGCCTGATTCCCCTGCAGCTCTCTAGAAGGTGGATACCCCCACTGGACCTTCCGATTTTGGATCCGAGGACCACCAAATATCTGGAAATAAGGCTCCACCATCAGCTTGGATTGTCTTCCCATAAGGTAAGTGAGCATTTGAAATATCGATTCGACACTCTGTTCGGAGCAAATGCAGAGCCATTTGAACTGCCCAGGTAAGGGCCGAATAGGGCACAAATCACAGGCACAAATCATATATCGAATATAATAATAATATTATTAATAACGGTAATAATAAATGTAATGATTGTAAAGATAAAAACGACAATAACGGTAATTATAATAATGATAATAATTACGGTAACATTAAAAATACTGATAATAACGATAGTTAGGGTAATTTGGAATATAACGGTAATAACTGTAATAACGATAATAACAATAATAACGATAATAACTTTTATAACGATAATTCTTTCCTCTTCTTCTTTCGATGAGGATTGCTAGGGATCACGTGCCAATTTCAATTCTTCTCACTTAGCAGTTTTACTTTCAGTTCCATCCAATATTCCTTCATCTTTTCACTATGGTGTTTCTTTCTGTCCTCAGATCACTTCGCACCAGGTTCCTTCTTCAATCTTCCTTGAGAACCATCCATTTTTATTATCCTCTTTCTAAAAATCTCTGTCTATTATTTCTTCCGCACTTATATTACTTCTTTAACTCTCGAATCAAAGCTAGTTGTTGCCTTTTCCTCCCAAAGATACATGAGTATCCTTTTTGATAATCGTGACTCATCCATTCTGTAAATATGGCCAAAAAATTGAAGTCTTCCATTCTTTATCGTTACTGTCATGTCTTCTTTATTCCTGTATATGTCGTCATTAGATATTCATTTCCATACTTTTGTTGTTTTCACTGGACCTAATATTTTCCTCATGATTCTCCTTTTTAGTACTTCTAGTTTATCTGATCTATAATTTAGTAACAAGCATTCTCTCGCTTATATGCATTCCGGATTCACTACTGTAGCGTAATGTCTTATTTTAAGATTTTTAGATAAACACTTTTTGTTGTAAAAATACTTTGTGATACCATACGCTATTTCCATCTTTCGTAAACTTTCTTCTACTGCAGATTTTTCTAAACCATTTCTTGAATTATTTCTGCTAGGTATTTGAATTTCTTTATTTTTTCCATTGCACCAATATCTCTAGATAAAAATTTTGGAGCGTTCTTGATGTTTTTCATAAATTTAGTTTTTTCTACGAATATTTTCAAACCTACTTTGTTAGTTATTTCTTCCAAGAGATTGATTTGTGTAGTTAGACTTTTTAGGTAGTCTGACACTTTGGCAAAACCGTCTGCAAATGCTAGGCAACATAATTCAATGCCATTGCTTTATCCCCCCCAAAGTTACTAGCGAAATGTTTTGTTCTTTAATCTTTATCTTCGAAATTCTTCCAATTATTTTTAGAACACAGTTGAACGGAGGAGTAGATAAACCATCACCTTGCCTTACATCTGTATTTATCTCAATAGGATTAGATATCTCACCTATAAATTTTATTTTTGAAATCGTGTCAGTGAGTGTTTCACGTAATAAGTTTGCCTATTTATTTTTTACTCCAAATTCACGTATTGCTTTACCTAAGGTTTCTGTATCAACAGAGTCAATTGCCTTTTTAAAATCTATAAATTTTGCAAATATGTCCTTTGAATTCAGTAACCTATGGCGAATTATGGATTTTAAGTTAAAAATTTGTTCTGTACAAGTTTTATCTTTCCGATATCAAGCTTGATACTCGCCCAGTTGCTTGTCAAGTGTTGTTTCTATTCCATTCAGCAATATCTTTCAGATTACCTTATATGCAGTTTGCAGAAGAGAGATGCCTCTATATATACCATCGTTCTGTTTGTCCCCTTTTTTATCTAATGCGTGAATTAGAGCTACTTTCCACTCTTCTGGAATACTCTCTGTTCTCCAAATATCTTCAAAGATTATCTTCATCTATTCAATGATTTTTGAATGAGACCATTTCAAAAGATCACATGTTATAGGGTTTTCTCATCTAGCCTTATTATATTTTAGATTTTTAATTGCTGCCTTAATATCTTTAGCATTATCTTGTATATATTCTTCCAGATTTTCAGTTGTTTCAGAGAATTCCAATTTATGTTTCGGTTCAGGGAAATTTAAATGTTGATCGAAGAGTTTCACAAGTATTTCACAGTTTTCTGCATTGCTTAGGCCAAGTTCACCATTTTCATTTTTGATGCATATGCTAGGCCCTTGATAACTCCTCAATTGACTCTTAAAAGTCTAATAGAAATTTCGTGAAATATTTTTAACAAAGATGTTTTTCATGTCGATAATTGTGATTTTTCGAAAGATATTTTAACTCCCCATAATATTCTAGCAATGTCTTTCCTTCGTTTTTTGAATTGGTCATGGTGTTCAATCTTCCCAGAGCATTTCCACTTTTTCCAATGTTTTGTTCTCTCCTCTATGCATCATCACATATTTTGTTCCACCAAGGTTTTTTTTCTATGCTTGGCCAGTCAAAATGTTTTCTGGGCTGCGTTGGTTATTTCTTTAGATAAATCTTGGCACTTCCCATAATGAGTTACTTTTATTTCTCCCTGAAGTGTTTCCATAGTTTCTTTTGTAATTTGGAGTCCATTTGTATTTTACTTTATTATTTTTTCCCCACTTCTGTTGGGAAAGAATTTGTGTTGAATTTTAGACAAATAGTGGTCAGAGTCAAATTCTCTGCTTCTTAATACCATGATATTTATAATTTCCGTTATATTTCTTTTGGATATTGCTACACGATCTACTTGAAATTCACCTAGCATTGGATTTGGAAAAATGCATGTTTTAGCTCTTCTTGGCAATTTCTTGAAGGAAGTCGACATTACCTTCATTTGAAAGTTCTTACAAATAGGAACCAATCACATTCCATTTCTATTTGTTCTTTATTGTGCAGCATATTCTCTATTGTTCTATCAATTCTCATTATTGGACTATCAATTCTCTCTTCCAATTTGGTCAATCAAATCTCCAAGTAATATCACTACATTTGATTTTGGAATTTTATAACATTGAGATTACATTTCATCAAATAACAAAATTAACGATATTTATATAATAACGATAATAACTATAATAACGGTAATAATGATAATAATAATATTGATAATAAAAGAGATAATAATATAAATTACGATAATAGTGATTATAAAGGAAATAAAGATTATAAAGATGATAACAATAACAACGATAATAACGATAATGACAATAATAATAATGATGATAATAATAGTGATAATAATAATAATAATAGAAATAATAACGGAAAAAATTTTAATAATAACAATAACAGTAATAACGATAATGACGATAAATACGATATAAACGATATTCATACGATAAGGATAATAAAGTTAATAATTATAACGATAATAACGGTGATAAAAATGATAATAAAATTAATTATGGTAACCACAATTACGATAATTATGATTGTTAGGATAATAACGATAATTGTAATAATACTAAAAATAACGGTAGTAATAAAAGTAGATAATATAACGGTAATAACGAAAGTCACGATAATAACAATAATAATAATAATAAGAACGGTAATATCGATAATAGTAATTATAATAATTATGTTAACAATAATAATGATATTAATAATAATAATAATGGTAATAACAAAATTAATATTAATAAAGATAATAAAGATAAAAAAGATTATAACGATATTAACTATAATCAGGATAATAAAGACAATAACGATGATAACATTAATAACCTGTATACGATAATAAAATCAATAATAACATTATGAACGGTAGATACTATATTATTAATAATAATAATAATAATAATAATAATAATAGCGATAATAACAATAACAATGAAAGTAAAGATATTAATGATAATAATAATAGTAATAATAATAATAATAACAGTAACAATAAAGTTAACGATAATTAAGATAATAACGATTATAAAGATAATTACGATACAATATTAAAAATAATAATAATGATAATGATAAAAACGTTAAGAACGCTTACAAAGATAATGACGATAATAACGATAATTTCGATATAACGATAATAACATTAATAATAATAAGTAAAATAATAAAAGTGATAGGACAGATGAAAATAATAACGATAATAACAATAATAACAATTGTAACGATAATAGTAACGACATTAGTTACAATAGTAACGATATATGATAATGACGATAACAATTATAATATTGATAATAAAGATAAAAATAAAAATATCGATTGTAACGATAATAACGATAATAACCATAATTATAATAAAATTATAATAACGATAAAATGGATAATAATGATTACAACGATTATGAGGATCATAAAAATAACAACAATAACGACTTCAAAAAAGAAAACAGCAATAATAATAATAATATTAATAATAGAATCGATAATGATGCATATATCGTATCTAAGGATAATAATAATAATAAAGATTGTAATGATAATAACGGTATTAATAATGGTAATGCCAATGATAACGATAATAAAGCTAAAATCGAGGATAACGTTAATAATTATAATAATAAAGATAATAAAAATTATATCCATAATAACGATAATAACAGTAATTATAACGATAATAAGAACACTAATAATAATAAAAATAATAACGATAAAGACGATAATAACAATAATAACGATGCTTGCGCTAATAATGATAATAATAATAATAATGATGATTAGGGTTATAATAAAAATAACAATATTAACGTTAATATTAAGAATAATAATAATAACGATGAGAACGGTAATGGCAATATTAACGATAATAACAATAATAATGATAATAATGATATTTATAAAAATAATAGTAATAACGACAATAACGATAATAATGATAAAGGCGATAATGATAATAATAATAATAATAACGAAAATGAAGATAATAACGATGATGCAAATAATTATAATAATAATTATAATAATAATAAAGATAATAAAGAAAAATATAATAATAACGATAATAACGATAATAGCGGTGATAACGATAATAACGTCAATAACAATAATTATAACGATAATCTTATTTATATCGATAATAATGATAATAACGATAATATCTATGACACTAATAATAACGATATTAAGGATAATGACGATAAAAAAGGTAATAATTATTGTAACGATATTGACGATAATAACGACAAGGAGGATAATAACGTCAATAATGGAAATATTAACGATTATAGTAATACTAATAACAATAAAAATAATAAGGATAATAACGATAATAACAAAAATAACGTTACTTGCCATAATAAAGATAATAATATTAATAATTAGAATAACGATTTCAATAAAAATAACGTTAATAACAACAATAACGGTAATTACTATACCAACGATAATAACGATAATAAAAATAATAATGATATTGATAAAAATAATAATATGGATAATAATTAAATTGACGATATTAACTATAATAGCGATAATAAAGATAATAATGGAACAATAATAATATTAATAATACCGATAATATCGTTAATAACGATAATAATGACGTCAAGGATAATTATAATGATAATAACGAAACTAATAGTGATAATAATAATATAAATAATAATAGTAATAATATCGAAAATAACGATAATAACAATAATAACAATAATAACGACAATAACAATAATAATAATAATTGTAATAATAATAACAATAATAACAACGACTATAACGTTTATAATAATAATGACAATAATAACGATAATTGCGCTGATAACGATGCTGCCGATTATAACGATAAAAACGATAAGAACGATACTAACGATAATTAAATAATAACAACAATAATAATATTAATAATAATAATAATAATATCAACAGCGGTATTTACGATAAGAATGATAACAACAGTAATAACAATAATAACAATAACGATTATAACGGTTATAACAATATTAACGATAATCACAGTAATAATGATAATAACGAAATTAAAGAAAATAATAATAACAATAATAACTGTAATATTAAAATTGACGATAATATCGATAATAACGATAATAACGTTAATTACGATACTAATGTAGATAATCATAATTATAGCGATAATAACGATAATAACGATAAAAACGATAAGAATAATTATAACGATATTAAGGATTAACCCTTTCGCTCCGGCGGGCTTATATATACACCTTCGAATTATGATCATTCATGTACGAAGAGCGTATATATACGATCCCAAAAAGCGGATGCTCGGGTACTAAGAGGGTACATATACGTTCATACCATATATACTATGATTTCATTTTTTACATGCGATACTCTTTTTATTCGAATATCTGTCAACGCTTCATGCCTTAAAAGCAAATAACTATCACAAAATAAAACACTAACGACAAGACGATATTGTGTTTCGTTTTAACGATACACAGTTTCAGTCTTCTTTAGGACATTGCCAGAGACGGATATATATCAGTAAATATTCAATTTCTGCCTTTGTTATAATATGTTGATTTTTTAAATATTTAATATTTTAGACCCAATTTCATTCATGGGGAAAGAAAATTTAAGAAAATATTTTTCGAGAGTGAGAGCAAACACGATTTATGTTCGGCTTAAAATACTATAGTAATTTCATTGTATTAAAAATATTACATGAACAATATAATAAAATATTTTAAAAAATAAATTTTTATTATGCACTTTATATTTTAAAAAGAAAGATGATATTACTGAACATAATAAACATCATTGTAAAATTTAGAGAACAAGAAATAACTTCTAATTACTTCGAAACATTCCCTATTGCAGGGTCAACTACTCAGTAATGCGAACCGTTCACAGCAATAACATAGTGGCGCAAGCGCTCCGAAGAGAAAGATAATAACTTTAATAAAGATAATAATAATAATAATAATAATAATAATAATAATAATAATAATAATAATAATAATAATAATAATAATAATAATAGTAATAGTAATAACGATAATAACGATACTTGCGATAATAAAAGTTAAATATAATAATATAATAATACCGATTATTACATAAATAACAATAATAACTTTAATAAATATAATAACAAAAATTACAATAATAATGATAATAAAGATAACCAAGATTCTAACGAAACGATATTTACGATTATAACGATAATAACGATAATAAATATAATAATAATAATAATAATAATAATAATAATAATAATATTAATATTAATAAAAGAACGATAATAACGATAAAAAAGATAAAAAAATTAATAATTACAATAGTAAAGCTAATTACAATAAAAATGATAAAAATAATAATAATAACGGTAATAATAAAATTAATAATAATAACGATAGTAACGAAAATATCGATAATAATAATAATATTAATAATAATATGATAATAAAGTTAATAGTAATAATAATAATAATCACGATAATAACGTTAATAATAAGAATAACGTCTATAACGGTAATGGCGATAATAACAATAATAACGATAATAATGAAATTAATAATAATAATAATTACCAAAATAATAAAATTAACGATAAAAATGATAATAAGTATAATAAAGTTAATAGCGGTATAATAATAAAACAAGAATAACAATAATAACGATAATAAGGGTAATTATGAAATTGATAATAATAACAAAAATACTAAAAATAACGATAATAACGATAATAGCAGTAGTAATGATGATAACGATAATATCTATAATAAAGTTAATAATTACAATAACGATTATAACGATAAATACGATAATAAGGATAATAACGTTACTAATAATACGAATTATAATAATAATGATAATAACGATGATAATTAAAATAACAATTATAGCGATAATGATGACAATAAGGATAATAATAATGAGGAAAATCATTATAACGATAATAACTATGATAATAATAATAACGATAATAATTACAACGAAGATGATATTAACAATAACAACTATTGTAACGATTATGACGATAATAACGATAATAATGAAATTATCGACAATTATAATATGAAAAATATTATCGATATTGTTAAATATAGAAAACATAACAATAATATCGATATTCACGTTATTGACGATAATAGAAATAATAACGACAATAACGATAATAATAGTAATAATATTAATAATAATAATATTAATAATAATAATAACAAAAACGGTAAGAACGATAATAAAAATAATAATAATATTAATAATAATTATAATATGAATATTAATAATAACAAAAATAATAATCATAATAATAATTATAAAAATAATGATGTTTATAACGATAATAGCAATAAACACGATAGTAACGGCGATAACGAAAATAATATCGATAATCATATTTATAATGGTAATTACAATAAAACGATAAGAACGTTCTTAACGATAATAATAACCTCAAAAATAATAAAAACAATAAAGTTGATAATAACGATAATAATGACGATAATTTTAATCATATAAATAATAAAGTTAATGTCGATAATAAAAGTAATAATAATATTGATAATAATAACGATAATTATAAATATAACGATAATATGGATACTAACGATATTAACGATAATAATAATAATAATAAAATAATAATAATAATTATAATAATAATATTACTAATAACAACGATAATAACGATAATAACAGTAATAATGATAATAATGGTAATAATATTAATTTGGTGCGTATGAAATGTCGAATTTTCTTTAAATGTGAACATTGTCTTCCTGTTTTTGATATGCTTTTGTTTTTGACATAACCTGGATTATAGTCGAACTGTCCATTTTCAGAGTCACATTTTAGCAAAGAAGATTTTCTCAAAAGTGTTTTCCTTTGTTATTTGCTTTGAATTTTGCACCGATATGAATTCAACCGATTTTCGTATAATTTTATTTTATGAGTATAAACTTGGTAATAATGCTGCAAAAGTTGCACGCAATATAAACCAGGCGTTTGGGGAGAATACTGTGACCGTTCGAAAAGTGCAACGTTGGTTTGAAAATTTTCGGTCTGGTGATTTTTCCCTGCAAAATGAACCGCGTGGAAGACCCGAACCGTCTGTGAAAAATAATGCTCTGAAAGCATTGGTGGAAACGAATCCAACTGTTTCTTCAAGGGAAATTGCTGCCAGAATGGAAGTTGCCCATACAACAATAATGTGACATCTTTCTGAAATTGGCAAGGCGTTAAAAATGGTTAAGTGGATACCGCACGAACTACCTGAGCGTAATAAGCTGGATCGCTTGAACGTATGTTCATCATAGCTAACCCGATTTAATCGAGATCCATTTTTCGATCGAATCATTACTTCTGATGAAAATGGGTTCTTTATGACAATAGGACAAGGTGTGCTCGGTGACTTGATATGGATGAGGCTTGTGCTCATACTCCCCGGCTATCACTTCATCTATGGTAAATTTTAATCACAGTTTGGTGGAATGTGACTGGAGTATTAATCTACTCAATCCTTCGAACTGAAATTATAATTATAGCCGAAAAGTATTATCAGTACATTGAAGAAATGCATGAAAAATTGAAAATTATACGCCCAACATTTGTTAATCGGCATGGCCCAATACTTCTCCACGACAGCGCTCAGCTGCATACATCGTACAAACAATAGCGAAATTAAATGAGTTAATATATGAAATTTTGCAGCACCCACATTATTCACCAGATCTTAATAATATTAATAATAACAATAATAATAATAATAATAATAATAATAATAATAATAATAATAATAATAACAATAATAGCGATAATAGTTATAATAACGACAATCACAATAATAAAATTACTTAAGACACTACGTACAATAATAATTATAATATCAGTAAAAACAATATTAAAGATGCTGATAGTAATAATAATTATATTAATAATAACTATAAATATAACGATACTAATCATATTATAAGATGAAACGATAACTACGTTAATAGCAATAATATCGATAATGACGTTAATAATAATTATAATAACAATTTAAATAATAATAATAATAATAATAATAATAATAATAATAATAACAATAATAATACAAATAATTACAAAGATTATAAAGACAACAATAATAAGGAAATTATAACGATAGTAAAGATAATAACTATAATAACGATAATAACGGTAATAACGATAATGACGATACTAATAATAATAATAATAATAATAATTACGAAGATAACAAGGACTGAAATAATAATAACATTTATAAAGATAATAACGATACTAATTATAATAACGATATTAATGATAATAATAATAATTTTTGTAATAATATTAATAATAATAATAATAATAATATTAATATTAATAATAACAGCGATAATAATGATAATAACGGTTATAACGATAAAAAACTTAATAAAGATAATGACGTTAATAATAATAAAATTAATAATAATAGTAGCGATTATAACGATAATAAAAATAATGGTAATAACGATAATAAAGATATTAATGATTATAACAATAATAACTATAATAACAACAATACGTGTATGACGATAATAATGTCAATATCGATAATAACGATTATAAAAGTAATAACGGTATGAACAATAATAACGATAATAACTATAATAACGATCATAATAATATTAAAAATAATAAAGATAATAACGATAATTACGATTTTAAGGACAATGACGATAATAAAGAAAATATCGATAATTACGTTAATAACGATAATAACGTTAATATTAATAATAAAAATAAAAACGATAAGAACGACGAAAATAATAATAACGATTATAACGAAAATAACGATAATAACAATAATAATAATCATAATATTAATAATGATGAATATAACTATAATAACGATAATAACGATAATTACGGTGATAACGGTAATTACTATAATAATGCCTATAATAATATTAATATCAACAATAACGATAATAATCATATTAACGATATAAACAATAAAAACGATAATGACGAAAATAACGATTATAACGTTAATGACGGTAATAATAACGACAATAGTAAATACGATATTAACGATAAGAACGAAAATAATTACGATAATAACGATAATAACGATAGGTACGAAATAAAGTTAATAGTGTTAATAATAGTAATAATAATGATAATAATAATAATAATTAGAATTAGAATAAAAACGATAAAATGATAATAATAACGGTTATAATAATAATAATAATAATAATAATAATAATGATAGTAATAGTTACAATAATAATTATAATGATATAAATAACAGTCATAACAAATAATAACGATAATAAATATAATAACGGTAATAATAACGGTAATAATTATAATAATATTAATATTAATAATTAAAGTAACGATAGTAATATAAATAGCGATAATAGAACATAATAACGTTAAAGAAGATAATGACGATATTATCAGTAATACCTTTAATATCGATAATGATAACGATAAAAATATTAGTAACGATATCAGCGACAGTAATGTCGATAATAGTAAGAATAATAATGAAAAAAATAAAAATTACGATAAAAAGAGAAATAATGTTAATAATGGTAATAATAACGAATATAACAATTACGATAATAGCGATAATAACGATAATAACAATAATATCTATAATTAATAACGATGAATACGATAATAACGATAGCAATTATAATCATAATAATATTAGTAATTATAACTGCGATGATAATGCCGCTAATAATAAAAATAATAATAGTAATAATAAGAACAACAATAATAATAATTATAATAACGATAATATGAGTAATAACGCTAATAACGTTAATAATAAAGATAATAATAATAGTAACGATAAGAGGGACGATAATAACGATAAAAATATATATATATAATAACACATAATAACGATAACAATAATTACGATAATATTAATAATAACGACAATTCCGATAATAACGATAATAATAACAATGATAATGATATTAACGTTTATAACAATAATTTTATCTATAACGGCGACAATAATATCGATTATAATAATAATAATGATAATAACGGTAATAACGATAATAATGATAATAACAATAATAATAATATTGATAATTGTTATAATAATAAGGATAATAATAGAAATAACGATAATGAAGATAATAACTTATATAAAGATTATGACGATATTATCGGTAATAAGGTTAGTATTGATAATAATAACAATAATAATAATAGGAACAATAACAAGAACAAAAATAACAATAATAATAATAATATTAATAATATTAAAGAAAAATATAAAAATTAAAATAAAAATGATAAATAGAATGTTATAGAAAATATCGCTAATAATAATAATAATAATACTATTAGTAATTATAACAACAACGATAATAACGATTATAATAACATTAATAATAGTAATAATAATTATTATATTAATAATTAACGATAATTTTAAAAATGACAGCAATAAAGATAATAAAGATAATATCGATAATAACGATAATAACGGTAATAACGTTAATAAAGTTAATAATAACGATAATAATACCGATATTAATATTTATGATAATAACGATAAAAACGATAAATGAAAGGATAAATATAAAGATAATAACGATAATAACTAAAATAGCGATAATAACGGTATTAACAATAATAACGATAATAATGACGATAACAATAATAATATCGATGTGGTGATTATAATAACAGCCATAACCATAATAAGTTTAATAACGATAATAACGATAATAACGATAATAACGTTAAAAACGATATTAATAATTGTAACGATGACGGCGACAACAATAACGATAATAATAATAATACTTATAATAAACATAATAATAATAACGGTAATAATTAAAGTAAGGATAATAATAGTAATAACAATATTAATAATCATAATAGTAGTAATAAATATCATAAGGATATTAATAAAAATAACGATTATAACTATAATAACGATAATAACTATATTAACGGTAATAACGTTAATAACAATAGTAATAACTATAACAATTATAATATCGAGAATTTTCATAACAACGAAAACAATAACAATAATAATTAGAATAATTATAATATTAAAAATAATAATAACAATAATTATAGAAATAATGAAAGAAAGACAATAACCTTAATAAAGATAAAAACGATTTTTTCGTAAATAACATTATTATTGATAATATTGACGATAATAATAATAATAACGATTTCAGCGTCAATAGTAACAACAATAATAATAATATTAATTATAATAAAAATGATAATAATGAAAATAACGAATATGAATAATAACCAAAAAAACGATAGTAACTGTATTAACGATAATAACGATAAGAAAAATAATAATAACGATAATAATAATTGTAATGATAACAGAGAAAGTAATATCGATAATGATAATAATAATAATAAAAATAATAATAGCGATAATAAAGATAAGAACAATAATACCAACAATTAAGTTACAACGCTAATAACGACAATAATAACAATAATATTAATAATAAAGTTAATAACGATAATAACTATAATAATTACAATAAAAACCATAATAACGAGAATAATAACGATAATATCCGTAATAACAAAAATAACGATAAATACGATAAAAACATTAATAACAATAAGAGGGATAATAATATTAGTACTCATTACATCGTCGATTATAAAGATAATAATAACAATAATAATAGTAATTATAATAATAATAATAATTATTATTATTATAAAAATAACTATTATAAAGATAATAACGTTAAAATCGATAATGACAACAATAATGGTAATAAAGTTAATAATGATAAAAATAACCAAAGTAATAATAGTAATCATAAGAGCGTCGATAATATCGATAATAGCAAAGATAATAATAATTATGCTAATAACGATAATAACTATAATTAAAACGACAATAGCAATGAAAACGATAATAAAGTTAATAACAATAATAATGACGATAATAATAATATTATCGATAATAACGTTAATAACGATAATAACAATAACACCATTAAAACCATAATAATTTCAAAAATATTAAAAACGATATTAACGATAATTAAGATAAAATAACGATAATATGGATAAAAAAATAATTACGATAATAAAGGTAATACCGTTAATAAAGGTAATTATAATAATAACGATAATACCAACATTAACGATAATAACGATAATAATGGCTGTCTTACCAATAATAACAATAAAAACGCTAATAACCATAATAACATTAATAATGTTAATAACGTTAATAATAACGATAATAATAATTGAAATCGTAACAGCGAAGATACTAAAGATAATAATGACGATAATAATAGTAATAATAATAATAATAATAATAACACTAATATCGTTAATTATAATAATGACAATTATAGAGATAATAACGATAATAACGATAGAAACGGTAATAACCTTAATAACGATAATGATAACGATAATAATACTGATTGCGATAATAACGATAATAACCATAATAATAACAATAGAAACCATAATAACGATTATAATAACGATTATTACTTTAATAACGTTAATAACGTTAATAATGATCTTAATAACGAAAATAGTTATGATAAAGATAATATCGATAATAACCATAAAATCGATAATAATGACGATCATAACAATAATGATGATAATAATGACAATATCGTTAATGCCGCTAATAACCATAATAATAACGATAATCATAATAGCAAGATCTTTGCTACAGTAATAACAATAAATATAATAAAGGTACTAATGAAATTAATAATAACGATAATAATGATAATTGCATTAATAACAATTGCGATAAATAATCTAATAACGATAATAATTACGATAATAACGATAATAATGACAATAAAGATTATTATCATTAGAACAATAATATCTATAAAAACAACAATAACCATAATAAATACATTAACGATTATCATGATAATAACTATAAAAATAATAATAACGATAAAGACGATAATATCGGTAATTACGTTTATTAATATAAAAATAATAGTAATGGTAATAATAACGTTAAGAACTATAATAATAATTATGATAGTAATGAAAACAATTATAATAATAATAGTAAAAACAATAATAATTATAATAACGGTAAGAACAATAATAATAATAATAATAACGATACTAATGATAATGACGATAATAACGATAATGACACTAATAACGATAATAGTGAAAATATTCTTAATTATAAAAATATCAATGATAACAACGATAAAAATAATTATAATAATATTAATAATAATTATAATAAAGATAATAACTATTATAATAATCAAAAGGATAAAAATGATAATGACGATAATATTGATTATAACAGTTTTAACGATAATAACGAAAATAACGATAATAATTATAATAATAATAATAAAAATAATAATAACGATAGTAACATTTAATTATAGTAATTACGATTATAACGGTAATGTCGATAATAACGATATAAACGATAATAACGATTGTAAGGAGAATAGAGATGATAAAAATAATAACGATCATAACGATAATAACGATAATAATAATAATCTTAATAATAACGATTTTAATAAGAATAGAGATTTAACGATAGTAACGATAGTAACGAAAATAATAATAATAATATTAATAAAAATAATAACAACGGTAACATCTATAATAGTAATAATTATAAAAATAATAACAAACAACGATAATAACTATATAAACGATAATAATGAAAAAAACGATAATAACTATAGTAACGATAATAACTAATTTTTAATAATGGTAAAAACTTCAAAAGCGATAATTACAACAATAACGATAACGAAATTAAAGATAATTCCGATAATAACATAAATAAATGTATTGATAAGGATAATAAGAATATTAACGATTAAAACGAAAATAAGGATAATAATGTTTATAATAATAATAAGATTAATAATTAAAATAATATCAATTATATCTATGAGAACGACAATAACGATAATATTAACAATTATAATAATAGTAATTACAATTATAACGATAATAACTATAATGACGATTATAACGTTTGTAATAATAATAACGATATTAACGTTTTTTGTGATAATAATAATAATAATAATATTAATAATGATAATAGTAATATTAATAATAACAATTATAATAACGGTAATAATAAAAATAACAATAATAACGATAATAACGGTAATAACGGTAATAACGATAAAGACTACAATAACGATAATAATAAAAATATTATTAACGATAATAACGGCAAAAGCGATAATTATAATAATTATGATAACATGGATAATAAAAATAATACCGATAATATCGTTGATAACTATAATAATAACGATAATAATAATGATAACGTCTAAAACGTGAATAGCGATAATAACGTAAATAAAAATAATAATAATAATAATAATAAAAATAACGATATTAACGATAATAACGATAATAAAGATAATAATAATTATAGTAATAATAATAATAATGACAATATTAATATTAATAATAATAAGGATAATAACGGTAATAATAATAATAAAAATAATAAAGATAGTAATGGTAATGAAGGATAAGACATAAATAATGATAATAACAACGAAAATAATAATAATAATAATAATAATAATAATAATAATAATAATAATATCAATAATATCGATGAGAACGATATTTAATATTATAAAGATTATAACGATAATAATAAAAATATTAATAATAACGATTATAATAAAATATAGAGATTATAATGATGATAACGATAGTAACCATAATATCATTAATAATATTTATAATATTAATAACAACGATAATATCTATAAAAGAACTACTAATAACAATAATAACGATATAAACGATAAAAACGCTAATAATGATGATAATAATTGTTATTTTAATAATAACGGTAATAATGATTATAATGATATTAAAGTCAATAACGATAATAATAATTTCAAGTATAATTATAACGATATTAAAGATAATAATAACTATAACAATAATACAAATTTAAATAATAATAATATCGATATTAAAGATAATAACAATAATAACAATAATATCTCTTATAACGATTATAACGATTATAATTATAATAACGACAATAAGAATAATAAAAATACGTGCGATAGTAACGATAAAAAAAATAATAATAATTACAATAATAATGATGATAATAAAGATAATAAAGAAATTACGTTAATGACAACAATAATGAGAAACACATTAACAGCGATAATAACTATAATAACGATTGTGAAAATAATTACGATAATAAAGATAATAAAGATAACGACTATATATGTCATAATGATAATAATAGTAATAATAATAAAGATAAAAACAATAATAATAGTAATAATAGCCATAATAGTAATAATAGTAATAATATTAATAATAATAATTATTATAATAACAATAAAAATGATAATAGCGATAATAACGATTATGACGTAAATTACGATAAAAACGATATTAACGATAATTATGATATGAATAATAATAATAATTGCGATAACAGTAATATAAAGATTATAATGAAAATACCGATAATAACCATAATAACGAAGGTAACAATTATAGCTATAATAAAGATAATAACGATAATGACGATAATAAGCATAATAACGTAAATTACGATAATAATAACAATAGTAATAATAACAGCAAATATAATAATAACAAAAATAAAAACTATAATAATAATAATACTAATAATAAAAATATTAATATTAATTACGATAGTAACTTTAATAATAGTTCTAACGATTATAACGGTAATGACGTTAATAACGATAATAACGATGATAATAATATTTACTATAATAACCATCTCCTTCTATTTCTTGCGCAAGGTGGCCCTGACATAGCAGGCCACCTTATTCCACTCTTCTTGTCCTCGGAGCATTTTCTCGACAACGTTGTCTGGCGAGATTTCTCCGAGGTCTTGCTCCAAAGCGTTATACGTTATACGCTCCACCAGCCACATTTTAAGAACATGTGGTAGGCGTCATCATTGGTCAAGACCCCATAGGGGCTGTTGCCGTATGCAACCTTCATCATTTTGCGAGGTAGGGGCAGAACAATCCATGCTCTGTCAAGAATTGGGTAAAGTAGAAGTCGACCTCCCCCGCCTCCCGGTTTAGCCAGCTGTCTTGCCGAATGATGAGTCGGATCGTCCATCTGCCTTTCGGCTCTCGTTCCCATCAGCTTTGCCAGGTCTCAATGCTGCTAGACAAAGCGAGCCTTGATGCCTCTTACTTTCCAAAAACAGACTTCTGTTGGACAACGAATTTCCCTCCTGGTCTAGTAGATCGAACCACTAGCACCGCGGTCTCAGAGACCGTACGATAGGTGCACTCGATTCGGAGAGCGCCACTGTACCGTCCCTATGCGCTTGCGTTATTTCTCGTATCACAGCGTTTCGACCCATACTTCCGAGTGATACAGAATTACTGCTTCGCCAGCGCGCATCAGTAGTTGCCTCATGCAAGGTCGGGGACCATTGACGTTGACCATGAGTGTGCCAAGCAAGGCTACTACTTTTGCCGCCTGGTCGGCTGCCCTAGTAATATGGTTTCCAAAGTTGAGCATGCTGTTGACCATTACTCCTAAGTATTTGACAGCCGACTTAGTCTGGACCGCCGTGTCTCCTACGGTGAAGCTGCGCACGTTGTTGATGCGCTTGTTCGTAAGTACCACGATCTCTGTCTTCTGGGCTGCTAGGGATAACCCGTGGTCTTCCATCCAGAAGGTGACTCTGCGCATGACCTGGATGAGCAACAGCTGTGCTCCTTCCGTGTCTCTTGCAGTTTTGACAAATGCACAGTCTTCTGCATATTCAACCAAGAAAGCACCCTCAGGGACTGCCATACTTAGTAAACCGTCGTAGAAAATATCCCATTATGGAAAACTGGTCTGTTCCCGATGCCAATTCTAAGCTTCTCGGACCATAGCCCGAATTGTACTAGAGGAAGCGCTCGATCAAGTAGTCTCTGAAAATTCGGAAAAAGGTACTCAGGGACACTGAAGTTACGATCGAGCTCTTCCATTGCCAAGTCCCACTTGACGGAGTTGAAGGCATTTCTCATGTCTAAGGTGGCCAGCAGACACAAAGGTCGGGATAGGTAGTTCCCGCGCACCGTCATTTTAGCGGCCGTGAAAACCTCCTGGACTGCGTGGATGGTGGAGAGGACGGATAGCAATCCATACTGGCACGCAGTAAGGTCGCCCGCTGCCCTCACGGCCGCAAGAAGACGTGGCCTATGCAGCTTCTCCAGGAGCTTTCCAGTCGTATCCAGCATACATATTGGCCTGTATAACGAAACGGCATCTGATAGACCCTTTCCATTGCTTAAGAGCACAAGTCTCGCATTCTTCCACGGGTCAGGGGAAGATGCCCTCCCTGAGGCACATGTTACAAATGTTTAGCAAGAGCACAGGATGACTCAGCGCGACGGCTTTCATTACTTCTGCTGGAAAGCCGTCAGGTCCTGGAGCTCTCTTGTTCCGCATGGAAGATGCGGCCCTGAGCAGCTCCCTCTCCGTAAACAGTGGCGCTTCGGGGCTACCAGACGCGGCCGGGGTCACTCTTCGATTGTGATGGGAATAGGGTATGAACGATGTTCTCCAGGTCCTCGTGTCCTGAGGTTTTCCTTGTTTGTAAGTCTCTTGCAATTGACGATCATTTACCCAGCACCGTCAATGGCTAGCCTTGATAGACCTCTTGAGTAATTTTTTTGCTGCTTGATACGGAGTATCATTTTGCGGTCAAGGAGTCAGCGTCGAGATCACATCTCTTCGCTCGTTTTGCTAACCGGCGAAACCATAAGAACTTTTTGCGAAAATCTGTGATCTCGTTCGTCCTCCAGTATGCAGGACGCCTCTACCATTTCGTGCTCTTCTTTGGCAACGCTATCGCGCAAGCCATTTGGAAGAGCTGCATAGTTGCTGCAGTAATCATCCTGGCTTGTGCACTTGGCTATAGACTCGAGACTGCAATATGATGGGATCTCCAACCTTCATCTATAACTGAAGACAGCTTCTCTCGATCCATTTCAGCGATGTTTCACTGGGGGGTCGCGCTGCACTTGTCACGGCTGGCCTGAAATCGTGATCGTCGAATAGTATGTACTGATGAATGCTCCCGTTGTAATCTTCCACTCTACAGCCTGCGTCTGCTTGCGCATGGTGTTCCTTCGCTAGAGAGACGTCCGAAATCGTCTCTCTGCAGCCAGGCCGTCGGAAGGTTGACGTCAAGCCTGTATTAAGCACTACTTGCGCCAGTATCGACACCGACTCCATGATTCGTCTTCCCCTGAATTCCGACCTGGCCTCCCCCCATTTGAGAGCTTTTGCATTGTGGTCTCCATCCACAATGAGGTCCCCTTGCATTTCACACAGCGTATCTTCCAGATAGTCCAGTTTGATCTGGAAGTCGTCTAACCGGTCATTCGGGGTGAGATATATGATGACATAAGTCGCCATGTTGTCCCACCCAAATGTAACCGGGTCCGGATCCTTGATACGACACATATATCAGTCGGTTATCTGGGACCCAGTTGTCCGCAGTGCCCAATTCGTCGACCTACCTTCCTGCATCCGCCCTATCCTGGTACTGTTCGCTGATTAGAACAATATCGGCTTCTTTCTCAGAGCAGAGCTGGATTACGCGGTGGTGCGCCATCCAGTTCCTATTGAGGTTACCCTGCAGTACTCTCATCCTTTCTTCTTGATGGCTGTTGCAAGGACATCCAGGAAGGCTTTGCACTGCCTCGATCGGGCCACGTGCTTCTGGGATTCCGTAACAATATTAGAGCACAAGAAACAAGTTGGCTCTATGATCCTACAGAGTCCCTTGCCGCCGCAGAGATAACAAAGCTTACTGCGATCAGGGCACTTGCAAGAAGCACTATGGTCGCCAAAGTTGAGTCAAAGGTTGCATCGCCTTACTTCTATTCGTCGCCTGAATTTACAGAGTATGAAGACATCCAGCACACTGCGGCCTTCAAAAGCTTCGCAGCTGCTTCCTCTTCTATTTTGACGAGGGACTGACGTTGCTGTCTCGCGTTGGGGTTCGTAATTTTAAATTCGAATTTCCCCGCGTAGTCTGGTAGGGTCCTCTTTAGAGCCTCCGGGACTTCTATCACCGACGTGCAGCAATCGCAGTCCCGTATCACAGCTCTATTTATGTGATGCTACTCGTGCTTCCTAATTCTTTCCTCAAGGATTCTGCGTAGGAGACCCGGATTTTTGTAGTGGTCCTCTTAAGTTCGAGGAGAACCTCTCCCGTTCTGGTCTGACAGACAAATCTAACTTTTTCCCCTGCCGCAACGGTTTTTATGCGCTGGCGGATGGCGCCAACTACATCTGCGTAAGTTTTGCCTTGCGCATAATTCAGGAGGATCGCGTCGGGCTTCCTTCTTTTTCTCGGCCTGTACTCCAATTTGCTCGCGTTCTATTTCTCCTTCGGTGGGGATTACGTCGCCTTCTTCGTGGGTATTTCCTTATTTTTTTCATCTTGAGGACCACCGTCCACTTGGTGGCTTCGGTTGTCGACGCCTCTTGCCTCAGTCTTTTGAGGCTTTCCTCAAGCAGCTGAGGCGTGTTTATGACTACTCTCTTAACTGCGCCGGCATCTCTTACAGAGTTTGCTCATGTGTCTTTAGAGACTCTGGCGAGCGTCCTCGCTCCCTTCTTGACCTATATTCGAGATTTATTCAAGAACTCGAGGCAGTCAAATATCTCCAGTTCTGGGAGCCCTTGCTTAATCGCATTGTTTACATTTGGCTGTCAAGTAACAGCCAACCTCAGTTTGGCGAGGAGGACTTTCGCTTGCGCGAGTTTCTCTCCCTCTCCATCTTATTATGTCCCCTTCGCGGGCTAGATAGATGATATCTGTCCGAAAAACCTCGTGTTATCAACGGCCCTGGCAGCCCAATGCCACTCCTCCAAGAGGCATTCAGCAAATCTTCTTCAAATCTTCCTGTCGCTTTAGACACAACTCAGGCCAGATCACCTACCTGTGGTGCCCTTCCTGATTCATTATCCAGAACTGGATCCAAGTTACCTACCCCAAGCTCCTGGCAGTTGTTGGATAACGACTACGGGTGTCCTGGCCTATCACCACCTGACAAAGCCGAGGCGTGGATGTCCCTCCCACGCCCGCTTTTACCTTTTTCTGTACTACCCATCTTAAGAAATATATTATGGGAGGCAAGCTCCGCAAAGGATAGGAGAGGAACGGTAGGAAGCTTGAGAGTGAGAGACAGATTAGAAAAAAATATAAAAGAAAAACAAAGGAAGGAATAGCCGTACAAGAACATTCACAAGTTATTCACACTGTCCCTATTAGACGCCTCATACGACAAGCAGGCAGTGGAGTGGGAGAATCCTACATCCACCTACCCCCGGGGGGGATTTACCACATGGGGGCTTCCTACTAGGTGGATTATAACGATAATGACGATAACGACGATAATAACGTTAATAGAAATGATAACAATAAAAACGGTAATATCAATAATAAAGACAATTGCGATAATAATGATAATATTAATAACAATAATAATTATTATATTAAAAATTACGATAAAATCGAAAATAAAGATAATAAAGGTAATAGTAATAATAATAATAACTATTATAAAGAGAATGACGATAATAACGAAAATAACGATATTAAGGGATATAAAGTCAATTACGATAATAACAATAATAACGATAATAACGATTATATTAATGATAATAATAATAATAATTAAGATAATAATGTTAATGACGATAATAACAGCAACAACGGTAAATTCTAATATTATAATAATATTATTAATAACAATAAATATAAAAGTAGCGATTTTAACGATAATATGGACAATAACGATAATAACTATAATTATATTAAAAATAATAATAACATCGTGTATGACGATAATAATAATAATAACAATAATAATGGAAAAAGCGATAATAACGATAATAATAACAGTAATCTTAATTGTAGCGATTAGAATGGTAATAACGATAATAATGTTAATAACTATAATGATAATGATAATAATAAGTATAACGATAATAACGTTAATAACTATAATATTAATGACAATAATAATACTAATAATAATATTAATAATATGGATAATAACGATCATATCAATAATAACGAATACAACGATTTTAACGATAATAATAACCTTAATAATAATAATAATAACGAAAATGACAATAATAACTTTAATAACGTCAATAACGATAATAACGATAATAACGATTATAATGATAATAATAACGATAATAATAATAATAATAATAATAACGATAATAACGTTAATAGTAATAATAACGATAATAACGATAATGACAATTATAAGGTTAATAACGATAATAACTACAATACAATCATGACGTTTATATCGAGAATAATAATAATATTATTAATAACGATAATAATAAATATAATGATTATATCGATAATAACGACAATAACGGAAAAAATAATAATAATAATAATAACTGTAGCATTAAAAATACTGATAATAACGATAATTAGGATAATAAGGATAATAAAGGTAATAACTGTAATAACGATAATAACAATAATAACGATAATAACTTTTATGCCGATAATTCTTGCCTCTTCTTCTTTCGATAAGGCCTGCAAGGGATCACGTGCCAATATTAATTCTTCACTTAGCTATTTTACTTTCAGTTCCATCCATTATTCCTTCATATTTTCACTATGGTGATACTTTCTGTCCTTAGATAACTTCGCAACGGGTTACTTCTTCAATTTTGCTTGGAATATTTCCATTTTTAAAAACTTCTTTCTAGAAATCTCTCTGACTATAACTTCTTCCTCACTTAAATTATTTCTTTCTAGATCTTTCTTTACCTCTTGAATCAAGCTGGTAGTTGCCTTTTCCTCCCAAAGGTACATGAGTATCCTTTTTGATAATCTGGACTCATCCACTCCGTAAATATGGCCAAAAAATTGAAGTCTTCCATTCTTTATCGTTTCTGTCATGTCTTCTTTGTTCCTGTATATCTCGTCATTAGATATTCATTTCCATACTTTTGTTGTTTTCACTGGACCTAATATTTTCGTCATGATTCTCCTTTCTAGTACTTCTAGTATATCTGATCTATAATTTAGTAACAAGCATTCTCTCGCTTATATGCATTCCGGATTCACTACTGTAGCGTAATGTCTTATTTTGAGATTTTTAGATAAACACTTTTTGTTGTAAATATACTTCATGATACCATACGCTATTTCCATCTTTCGTAACCTTTCTTCTACTGCAGATTTTTCTAATCCATTTCTTGAATTATTTCTGCTAGGTATTTGAATTTCTTTATTTTTTCCATTGCACCAGTATCTCTAGATAAAAATTTTGGAGCATTCTTGATGTTTTTCATAAATTTAGTTTTTTCTACGAATATTTTCATACCTACTTTGTTAGCTATTTCTTCCAAGAGATTGATTTGTGTAGTTGCACCTTTTAGGTAGTCTGACACTTTGGCAGAACCGTCTGCAAATGCTAGGCAACATAATTCAATGCCTTTGCTTTTTCCCCCCAAAGTTACTAGCGAAATGTTTTGTTCTTTAATCTTTATCTTCGTAATTCTTCCAATTATTTTTAGAACACAGTTGAACGGAGGAGGAGATAAACCATCACCTTGCCTTACATCTGTATTTATCTCAATAGGATTAGATATCTCACCCATAAATTTTATTTTTGAAATCGTGTCAGTGAGTGTTTCACGTATTAAGTTTGCCTATTTATTTTTTACTCCAAATTCACGTATTGCTTTACCTAAGGTTTCTGTATCAACAGAGTCAATTGCCTTTTTAAAATCTGTAAATTTTGCAAATATGTCCTTTGAATTCAGTAACCTATGGCGAATTATGGATTTCAAGTTAAAAATTTGTTCTGTACAAGTTTTATTTTTCCGATATCAAGCTTGATACTCGCCCAGTTGCTTGTCAAGTGTTGTTTCTATTCCATTCAGCAATATATTTCAGATTACCTTATATGCAGTTTGCAGAAGAGAGATGCCTCTATACATACCATCGTTCTGTTTGTCCCCTTTTTTATGTGATGCGTGAATTAGAGCTACTTTCCATTCTTCTGGAAAACTCTCTGTTCTCCAAATATCTTCAAAGATTAACTTCATCTATTCAATGATTTTTGATTGAGACCATTTCAAAAGATCACATGTTATAGGGTTTTCTCATCTAGCTTTATTACATTTTAGATTTTTAATTGCTGCCTCAATATCTTCAGCATTATCTTGTATATCTTCTTCCAGATTTTCAGTTGTTTCAGAGAATTCCAATTTATGTTTCGGTTCAGGGAAATTTAAATGTAGATCGAAGAGTTTCACAAGTATTTCACAGTTTTCTGCATTGCTTAGGCCAAGTTTACCATTTTTATTTTTGAAGCATATGCTAGGCCCTTGATAACTCTTCAATTGACTCTTAAAAGTCTAATAGAAATTTCGTGAAATATTTTTAACAAAGATGTTTTTCATGTCGATAAGTTGTGATTTTTCGAAAGATATTTTAACTCCCCTTAATATTCTAGCAATGTCTTTCCTTCGTTTTTTGAATTGGTCATGGTGTTCAGTCTTCCCCGAGCATTTCCACTTTTTCCAATGTTTTTTTCTCTCCTCTATGCATCATCACACATTTGGTTTCACCAAATTTTTTTTTATGCTTGGCTAGTCCAAATGTTTTTTGGGCTGCGTTCGTTATTTCTTTAGATAAATCTTGCCACTTCCCATAATGAGTTACTTATATTTTTCTCTGAAATGTTTCCAATGTTTCTTATGTAATTTGGAGTCTATTTGTATTGTACTTATTTACTTTTCCCCTCTTCTGTGATTTCTGTTGGGAAAGAATTTGGGTTAGATTTTAGAAAAATAGTGATCAGAGTCAAATTCTCTGCTGCTTACTGCCATGACATTCATAATTACCATCACACTGGTTTTGGTTATAGCTAAATGATCTATTTGAAATTCACCTAGCATTGGATTTGGAGAAATCCATGTTTTAGATCTTTTTGGCAATTTCTTCAAGAAAGTCGACATTACCTTCGGTTGAAAGTTCTTACAAATAATAATCAATCACATTCCATTTCTATTTGTTCTTTATTGTGTAGCATATTCTCTATTGGTCTATCAATTCTCACTATTGGTCTATTATTTCTCTCTCTTCCTATTTGGGCATTAAAATCTCCAAGTAATATCACTACATTTGATTTTAGAATTTTAGACATATCATCGTCCAATAGGTCCCAGAATTCCTCTACATTATTTGGGTTCTTCTTGTTGTCTCCATTTATTGGTGCATGACAAATAATGAAATTGTATAATTTATTTTTGTATTTCATTTTCAAAAGAGACATCCTTACTTAGCTGAATTAGAATATGGTTACCCAGTTTAATAATCTTTATGGATATAAAAGGCTGTTCACAATATTGACATTACTTTCCTAAATTTAATCGTAGACTTGCCATTAAAGATTCTATAGTCTTTTGTTTCTGTCACATTTTCATCGAAAAGTCTTGTCTCCTGATCTGATAAAATTTGTATACCTTTTCTATACAGACGTAGTTCTAATTCCTTTTGTTTACCATCCATCGGCAAAGAATTCATATTTAATGTGCCCCCAAAATACTTCTCTTTAAACTTAATTCTGGAAGGATTGAAATGATGCTCCGACTTATCCGTATTGGAGATAATAGGACTCCCCAAAACCCTAGGTGCCGATGCATTGCATAACGCAATGGTGCAATTTCCTTCTGAGCAGCCACCTGGAGTAGTGCCTTCTTTCGGTGACTTTTCCATTTTGCAATTGAAATTGGGTTACAATGGTTTGAATAAAATTCGAAAATTGTTTGTCTGAAATGATATGATTTCGTGGTTGCCCACACTAAGGACCTCTGCCCACACAATCCTGGGGAAATAAGATCTTTGAAGATTCCATGGATTATATTAAAATTATTTTACATATTTTACTGAATTTTAAATGTTTAAATAAATGTTCTATTCTTTAAATAATACTTTACTCTATTCCACATACACTAAAGATTGTTTTTATAATTAGATGTTAATCGAAAACATTAATTTATAAGTACATCTGTTCGGAGAGATAGAGTTTCGATGTGTTCTTGTCGGAACGTGAAAGCAGATTATAACGATAATAATAATGATAATAGCGATAATAATTATAATAATAATAATAATAATAATAATAATAATAATAATAGAAATAAAAATGATAGATCCGATAATTATAATAAAAGTCGTAGTAATAATATTAATAATAATTTTAACGGTTATAACGATGTTAACGTTAATAACGATAATAATAATAATATTATTAATAACGATAATAGCGTTTGTATCGATAGTAACTTCAATAATAGCGATAATAATAATAATAATGATAATAATAACAATAAGAAGTATAATAACATTTATAACAATAATGACGGTAATAACGATTATAAAGATAATAACTATAATAATAATAATGACAATAATAACGATAATAACGAAAATAACTTTAGTAACGATAATAATAATGATAATAATAATAGTAATAAAAATAATAATAACGATAATAAAGATAATAATAATACTTACAATAATAACGTTTATAACGATATTATCGTTATAACGATAATAATAACAATAAAAATATTGATAACGATAATAACAATAATTATATTAAATATAATAATTATATTAATAATAATTATAATAATAATAATAATTATAATAGAAACTACGATAATAAATATAAAAATAATTTTAACGATAATAACGGTAATAACCAGTATAACTGTAATGACGATTAAATCGGTAATAATAATCAAAATTAAAATAATAATAATAGCAGTAATAATTTTTTTTGATGGTCAGAGTACTTCAATCTTTACGCACTAATCCTGGGATCCCGCCGCCTGAGGAACACTCCACCATTTTGACTCCCCATAAGAACCTCGAATTTCGAGCTCCCCGTTGAAATTGGCACAATCGACAAAACTTATATCCATCCCAGTGGCATAGTGAAACCATCCCCGCACCGCCATAGGGCGTTACTCCAGGGTGGTGCCACTGCATCAGGTCCCTTTACGGGACACTCCTTTCGACTCTATATGGCAGGAGCCAGAAGCAACGTTATGGACGCGTCTATTAGCCGCTCATCTCCTTTTTCTTTCTACGCAAGATAGCCCTGAGGTACCAGGTTAACTTGCTCCACTCCAGCTGACCTCGGAGCATTTTCTCGACAACGTTGTATGGCGAGATATCGCCGAGGTCTAGCTCCAAGGCGAGTCATTCGATGCTCCACCGGATACATCTGAAGAACGTATGGTGAGCATCGTCGTTGGTCTAGACCACATAGGGGCAGTTACCGCCTGCAACATTCCTCATATATGCGAGATAAGAGCAGAACATTCCCTGTCAAGAAATGGGTGAGGTAGAGGTCGACCTCTCCCGCCTCCCGGTTGTCTAGTCGAATGATGAGTCGGGCAGCCCAACTGGCCTTATGTTCCTGTTTCTATTTGCTTTGGCAGGTCTCGATGCTGCTAGATCAGGTGATACTTGATGTCTCTTCCATTCTCTGGACGGACTTCTGCTGGTGGATAGATTGTCTCTCCTTGGATAGTAGATCGATCGGGATGACCCCCGCCAACACTAACATCGCGGGCTCCGAGACCTTGCGGTAAGAGCACGCAAATTGGAAGAGTGCACCTCGTGTGTACCTCGGCTATGCTCTTGCGATATTACTCGTGTCGCAGAGCCTCGGCCCAGAGTTCCGCGCCGTACAGCATCACTGCTTCGGCGGCGCGCATCAGTAGTCTCCTCGTTCACGGTCGGAGACCGTTGATGTTGGCTATGAGTGTGCCATGCGAGGTTACTACATCTGCAGCCTTGTCGGCTGCCCTAGTAATATGCTTTCCAAAATTGAGCTTGCTGTTGAGCATTACTCTTAAGTACTTGACACCCGACTTAGTCTTAACCGTCGCTTCTCCTACATTGAAGCACCGCAAAGTGTTGATTCGCTTCTTTGTAAGTAGCACGATGTCAGTTTTCTGAGCTGCTAGGGATAGCCCGTTGTCTTTCATCTAAAATATGACTCAGCGCATGAACTGATTGAGTAAAAGCTGTGCCTCTTCCGTATATCTAGCAATTATTATTGCTTCAAAGTTCTCTGCATACTCTAACATGAAAGTGCCCTCAGGGCCTGCCATACATATGATACCGTCGTTGATGATATTCCAGATATCCGGTATCAGCATGGAGCCCAGGCTGCTCCCGATGACAATTCCAAACTTCTCGGAACAACGCCGGTATTGCAATAGAGGAAGTGCTCGACCGAGTAGTCCCTGAGAATTCGGAAAAGGTACTCAGGGACATTTAAGTTACATTCGGGTGCTTCCATTGCCAAGTCCCACCTGACGGAGAAGATGGCATTTCTCACGTCTAAGGTGGCCAACAGACACAAAGATCGGGATAGGTGATTCCCGCGCTCCGTCATTTTAGAGGCCGTGTCAACCTCCCGGACTGCATGGATGGTGGAAAGGCTGGATCAAAATCCATACTGACGGGCAGCACGGTCGTAAGCAACCGTGGCCTAAGCAGCTGCTCCAGGAGCTTGCCAGACATATCCAGCATACAAATAGGCCTTTATGGCGAAGCAGCATCAGCTGGACCCATGCCATTGCTTATGAGCAAAAGTCTCGCTTTTTTCCACGCGGCGTGGAGGATGACCTCCCTGCTGCTCATGTTATACATATTTAGCAAGGGCTCAGGGTGACTCTACGCGACGGCTTTCACAACTTCCGCTAGAAGGCCGTCTTGTCCTGTAGCACTCCTGTACCTCATGGAAGATGCGGCCGTGATCAGCTCCCCGTCCTTAAACTGTGACTTATCGGTGTGCCAGACTCAGCCGAGCCAATCTCTTCCTCCGGCTTTGAGGGGAATAGGTTATGTACGATGCTTTCCAAGCTCATCGCAACTTGACGGAATACTTGTGTTTATGTCCCCATCTTACGAGTAACGATCTGGTACCCTTATCCCCACGAATGCTGGTCGATATCTAGGCTCAGCTCATTCCAGTACGGTATTTGGCTGGCCTTGATGATCACCATCAATGATTTTTTGTCCGTTTGATACGCTGTGGCCAAGAAGGCAGCGTCGAGATCGCGTATCTACGTTCGTTGTGTTTACCGGCGATGCTTTAATCACTTCTTACGAAGATCTGCGAGCTCATACTTCCACCAGAATGCTTGACGCCTCTGACGTTTCCTGCTCTTTTTGGCATCGCTATCGTGCAAGCGTTTTGAATGAGCTGCATGTTGTTGCGGTTTTCATCCTGGCTTTTGCAGTTGGCGATAGCCCAGCGAGTGCAATTTGATGGGATCTTCAACCTTCATCCATGGCTGAGGACTGCCTGTCTCGATCCATTCTTGCTATGTTCAACCTGAGGGTTCCGCTGCGATTGTCACCGTTAGCCTCATATCGTGTACGTCGAATAGGACGTACTGGAGGATGCTACCGGAGTAGTCCTCGATCGTCCGGGGTCGTCTCTGTGTAGTCTGGCCTTCAGAATGTAGACGTCGAGCCTGCGTTGAGCATTGCTAGCTCCAGTCTCGACACCACTTTCATGATTCGTCTTCCTCTGGAGTCCAGCCTAGCCTCTCTTCATTCGCGAGCTTTGGCGTAGAGGTCTCCAGCCCCAATGAGTTTCCCTTGCCATTCCCTAAATGCGTCTTCCAGATCGTCCAGTTAGGTCAGCAAGTTGTCTATCCGGTCGTTCGGGATGAGATACACGCTGCCATAAGTCAACAAGTTATGTCTCAACTAAACGTAACCGAGTCCGGATCCTTGATACGACATTTGTATCTGTCGGGGATCTGGGATCCTGATGGCCACTGTGCCCAATTTAACGGTGTACCATCCTGCTCCTGCTCAGTCCTGGTACTGTTTGCTGATAAGAACAATATCAGCTTTGATCTCAAATCAGAGCTGGGTGAGGAGGTGGTGAGCCTTCCTGCTCCTATTGAGGTTACCCTGCAGTACTCTCATCTTTTTTGATGGCTGTTGCAAGGGCCTCCTGGAAGGCTGTGCACACCCTTGATCCGTCCAAATGCATCTTGGGTTCAGCACCTCCTTCGGAGCACAAGAGGCTAGTGAGCTCGCTGACCTTTCATTCTCTGAGCTTGTGCTCCGTGCCGCCGCAGAAACAGCAGAGTTTATTGTGGTTAGGACCCTTGCACGATGCACTATATTGGCCGCAGTCGAGGCAGCGGTAGTATCGCCTTACTTCTGCACTTAGCCTGACTTTTCAGCTGGCGAAGCAGACTAGCACTCGACTTGCATTCAGAAGCTACGCAACTGCTTCCTCTTCTAATTTGACAAAGGCCTGGCATAACTGCATCGCGTTGGGGTTCGTCAATCTGTCTTCAAGTTTCCCCGAGTAGTCTGGCAGGGTCCTCTTTAGGCCCTTCTCGATTTCTGCTACCGATGTGCAGCAATCGCTATCCCGTAACTCCAATGTAGCTCTGGGGATGAGTACCGTGATGCTTCTCATGTCTTCTACTTCTTTCCTCAAGGATCCTGCGAATGAGGTCCTGATCTCCGGAGTAGTGATCTTGAGCTTGAGGAGAATTCCTCGCGTTCTGGTATGCCGGAACGATCTAATGTCTACCCATGCAGCGCATGTCTTGTTGCGCTGGTGGATAGCTGCGACTACGTCTGGGTATGTTTTATCTTACGCAAGATTCTTGATGATCGCGTCGGGCTTCCTTCGTTTCCTCGGACTGTCCTCCGAATTGCTTGGCTTCATTTTCTCCTGTGGTGGCTGTTTTGTCGCCTTCTTCACAAGTTTTTCCTTTTCTCTCTTTTTCTCGACGACCTCCTTCCACTTGATGGCTTCGGTCGTCGTCTCCTCTTGCCTCGGTCTTTTGAGGCTTTCTTCAGGGACCTGCTGATGGCTTGTGGCTACTCTTTCTACTGTGACAACATTTGGTATGCCGTTAGCCCGTGGGAGCTGAGAGACTCGGGCGCGGATCCTCGCTCCTTCATTGACCTTTGCTCGAAATTTATACTTAAACTTGAGGCTGTCAATGCTATCCTCCAGTTCTGGGAGACCTTTCTAGAACGCATTATTTATATCGACTGTCTAGTCACAGCCGCCCTCATAATGGCAAGGAGGACTATCGCTTGCGGACGTTTCACACTATCTCGATCTTGTGATGTTTCTTTCGCAGGTTGAGAACCTCCAAATTGTCTCCGAACGCAGTGCATCAAGAAGTGTGGTGCTGATCACCCACGCAACTACACCCATTGTTGCGAGAGCGTTCGGATATAAGGGCTGGAATAAAGCATCCGCCCTTGCAGTCCACCTACTTCCTTCATCGACATCCTGACCCTCCAGTGGGTGCGATGGTTTGACGGTGGGAGATTCTAAGAGATTATCTGCGCTTTACATACCATCCAGCACATCCCTTTGAGACAGCGTCAACTTACCCGCTAGTAATCTTGGCCCTACCGTAACCGGCCCTAACGTAAATGGCTTCGGTCCCTTATAGGGTACTGACATCAGGGCCAGATAAGTCCTCGTTTTTTAGGGTGGTTGTCCTCTACTTAGCCCGGTCACGACGGCGCTCTTCGTCGAAAGGAATGGAATGATCCATTTCTCCCATAGAGGACTAATCCATCCCAAGTGGATCAATCCATCCCTTGGGTATCAATCGTCCCATTAGGGACCAAACCTTCCCTTGGGGAAATAATGTTAATAATAATAATGATACTAACGAGAATAACAATATTAATACAGATAATGATAATAATAAAAATAATAATAATAATAACGACAATAACGATGATAACGTTAATAACTATAATAATATTATCGATAATAACGATAATACAGATTATAACGATATTAACGATAATAAAGTTAATTACGTAGTAATAATAATATTAAGAATTACGATAAAAACGATAATAACGATTATAACGATAATTATAATAATAATATAAACAATAAAAATAACAATAATAATAAAAATAGAAATAATAATAATAGTGATGATGATGATGATACTAATAATAAAAATAAAAATAACGATACTAACTATAAATATAATAATAAAAATAATAAAGATAATAACGATATTAACGATTGTAATGCTAATGACGACAATAACGATAGTAACGGTAATAATGATATTAATAAAAATAACCGTATTAACTATAATAACGATAATTAAGGTAATAACGATAATAATAAAAATAAAATTAGTAATTATAATAATATCGATAGTAACAATAATAATGATAATAACGTTTTTAATAATAATAATAGCGATAATAACTTTAATAAATATAATAACAATAATAATTATAGTAACGATAAGAACGATGTTAACTATAATTTTTTTTGAATTTCAGAGAATGCCAATCTTTTTGCACTAACCCAGGGACACCGTCCGCCAGAGGAACCCTTCGCCATACTGTTCTTCAATTGAAGTACCAGGAGTGTCGGGCTTACCGTTGGACTAGGCACTACCATCTAAACTCATATCCATCCTAGTGGCATAGTGAAACAATCCCGGCACCGCCATGTGGCATTACTTCGGAATGACCCACTTTATCAGGTCCCTGAACGGGACTCTCAGGTCGGCTTTTGTGGCAGGAACCTGGAGCAACGATGTTGGCGCGTCTCCGCCCATCTCCTTTTTATTGCGAATGACTGCCCTGACGTACCTGGCCACCTTGTTCCACTCCTTCTGACCTCGGAGCATTTTCTCGATAACAGTCATAATAACGGTAATAAAACAAAAATAATTACGATATTAATAACGTCGATTTTAACGATAATGATAATAATAGCACCGGTAATAATAACGAAGATAATGACAATAACAATAACAATAAAGATAAGAATAATAATATAGATAAAAATAACGATTTTAATAGCGATAATAATAATGATAATATTAATAAAAATGGCGCAAAAAATATCGGTGATAATAATAGTAATAATAACGAGAATAATAACGATAATAATTACGGAAATAAAAACATTCATAATATCGGTATTAGCAACTGTCATTTTTATGGTAATAATAACAATATCAATAACGATAAAAATAATCATTAAAATCATAATAATATTCATAATAATCAAATAATCATTTTAATAATCATTATAATCCTTTTAAAAATCATTAAATCAAAATTATCGTAATAACATATAATTATGATAATAATCATAATGATGTTCCTACTTATAATAATATTTACTATAATACTAATAATAATAATCGTAATAATCATAATAGTTTTCATAATAAATATAATATAAATTTTTATAATCATAAAAATTAGGATAATAATCGTATTAATAATAATAATAAAAATAATAATTATAATAATAATCATAATAATTACAATAATCATAATAATCATAATAATAATGAACATAATCATAATAATAATAATCATAATAATATTCAAATTATTCATAATAATCTTAATAATAATCATAATAATTAAAATAATTACAATAGTATTTATAATAATCGTAATCATATTCATAAATGCAATAATAATATTCATAATGATTTTAATAATTGTAATAAATCTGATAATTATTGAAATAATAATCATAATCGAAATCATAATAACAATATTATTAATAATATAATCATAATAAATATATTTATAATAATTATAAAAATAATAATCATAATACATATAATAATAGAAAGAATAATCATTATGTGCAAAATAAAACTAATAATTATCATATGACCATAATAATATTTATAATAATAGTAATTATCATGATAATCATAATAATAATCATTAAAAATAAATTGTCTATAATAATGCACATGAGAATAATAATAGTCTTAAAAATTATAATAATCACAATAAAATTCATAATTACAACTAAAGAACTATAAATATTATAATATTTTTTATAAAAACCATAATAATCATAATAATCAAAGTAATAATCATAAAAATATTGATAATATTAATAATCTGAATAATAACAATAACCATGGTAACAATCATAATAATCATGCTAATGTTGAAAAAAAATCATAATTATTGCCATGAAAAATAAATAACCGTAATAATCTCAATAAGAATAGTAATGGCCATATTAATTTTAATAATAAACATAATATTCTTAATAAATATAATAATAATCATTATAATTATAAAAATAATCATAATAGACATAATAATAATTTTAATATCTATAATAATCATAATAATATTCATAATAACCATAGAAATCCTAATAATCATATTAATAATCTTAATAACTATAATATTCATAATTATATTAATAATCTTAAAAATCATAATATTGTTCAAAGAAATAATAGTAATAATCCTAAGAAGCATAATATTTACCATAATAATAATAATAATTGCTATAAATATAATAAAAATCATAATAATCATATTAATAACCATGAAAACAATAATCATAATACTAATCGTAATAAAGATAATAGATGCAAAAACCATAATAATATTAATAATAATCTTAATACACTTAATAATCATAATAATAACCATTATAAACACAATTGTAATATTAAAAATAATAATTACAATCATAATCTTAATTATAAGCATAATAATCGTAACAAATATAATAATCATAATAACCATATTAACAGTAAAGGTAGACATACTAATAATCACATTAACAATAATATTTATAATATTAGTCATGCGAACCAAGATATTAATCATAATAATAATCATAATAAACGTAATTATAATAAAAATCATAATAATGTAAATAATGACAATAATAATCATAAAGATCATAATAATCATAATAATGCTAATAATAAACATACTGAATATAATAATAATCATAATATAATTAAAAATCACAATAATAACCATAATAACCACAATAATAATAATAAAAATAATAATTAAAATTATAATGGTAATCTTAATAATAATTAAAATTATAATCACATTAATAAGCATAATATATGTATTAAACTTATAATAACCAGAAAAATCCTAATAGACATAATAATCGTAATAATAATAATGATTAACATAATAATCATGACAATAATCATAATAATCATATTTATAATCATAATAATAATAATAATACACACAATGAAAATAATAATCAAATTAAACATAATAATTATCATAAAGGGTATAATAACCATAATAATTCTAATAAGAATAATATAAATCATGATAATTTTAATGAACATTCTAATTATCATGATAATAATAATAATGACAATAATCGTAAAAATAATCATAATAATCATAATAATCATAATGATCATAATAATGATCACAAAAATGATAATAATCATAATAATAATAATTATTATAATAAATATAATACGAATAATAAACTTAATAAGAATAATCATAGCCACAATTATTATAATATTCACATTAATAATCATAATAATCATAATAATAACCGTAATTACCAAAATAATAATCATAATAATCGTAATAATGAATTTAAGTCGTGGTAAACTAGTCGTGGTAAAATTATGCGAATGCATCTGGAACCATTGCGACTGTAAGAAATAGAAAGTTTTCGAAAGATGAGAGAATGTTATGAGAGTGCCTCTCATACCAGTGTGACTTACGGATTTGGAAGAATACAGACTATTCAAAAGAAAGTTATACTAGTGCTTCTCGAACCAATGCGACAGTCGGACTTCGAAATATTCCTAATAGTAGGGTAAAGTTATGCGATTTCTTCTCGAAAGGACACGACTGTTGGAATTAAAAAATTCCGACTAGCCGAGGGAAATTTATGCGACTCTCTTGTGAACCAAATTAAATGTCAGTTTTGATAATATTCCGAAATGAGGTAGGATAGTTATACGAGTACCTTTCGATCCAATGCAACTGTCGGACCTAAAAATACTCAGACTAATCTAGGGAATATTATAAGAGTGCCTCCCGTTCCCCTGAGACTGTCGGACTTAGAATTATTCCGACTAATCGTGGAATAGTGATGCAAATGCATCACGAATCATTGGGAATGTCGGACTTGAAAATATTGCAACTAGACGAGGGAAAGTAATGCGAGTGCATCTCGAACATATGCGACTATAGGATTTGGAAATATTCCGACTAGTCTAGTGAAAGATATACGAGTGATACACGAACCAATGCCACTTTCGAACTTGAAAATGTTCCGACTAGAAGAGCGATAATTATACGAGATACTCTCGAACGAATACAACTGTTGGAATAAAAAATATTGCCACTTGTAGAGGGAAAGTTATAAGAGTGCCTCTCGAACTAATGTGACTATCGGATTTGGAAATATACCCACTAGTCGACGGATACTTATAAGTGTGCCTCTCGAAGCAATGCGACAGTCGAACCAAGACACTTTCCCAATAGTCATGGAAAAATGCTGATAATGCCCTTCGAACAAATGCGACTTTCCGACTTGGAAATATTTCGACTAGTCAAGAAAAAATTATGAGAGTTCCTCACGCACAATTGCATCTGACGGGCTTGGAAATATTCCAACTATGCGAGAGAATGTTACACGAGTGCTTCTTGGAACAATGCAACTGTCGAACTTAGAAATATTCCATCTAGTCGAAATAATGTCATGAGAGACAAACTCGAACCAGTGCAACTGTTGGACTTGGAAATATTCCAATTACTCGAGGGATATTTATACGTCTTCCCCTCGAACGAATGCGATTGTCGAATGCAGAAACAAAAATCCGAATAATCAAGAAAAAATATGAGAGTGCCACTCGATCCTATACGACTTTCGGACTTGGTAGTATTCCGACTAATCGAAGGTAAATTTTGCGAATCCCAGTCGACCCAATGCCACTTGCGTACCTAGAAACATTAGGACTAGTTGACGGAAAGTTATGAGAATACATCTCGCATCATTGCGCCTTTCGATCTTAAAATTGTAGCGACTAGACGAGGGAAGTTTAGCAAGTTCCTCTTGAGCGGATGTGACTGTAGTTATAAGAAATATTCTTACTAGTCGAGGGAAAGTAATGAGAGTGCACCTCGAACCAGTAAGACTGTCCAACAAACATACATTCCGACAGGTCGAGAGAATGTTATGAGGGTGTCACTCGAACAAATGCTACCGTCGGAACTAAATATATTCAGACAAGTCGAGGGAATATTATGAGAGTGCCTTTCGTACCATTGACACTGACGGACTTATAATTGTTGTGTCTATTCGTCGAAAGGTATGCGAGTTCCACTCGCACCTATGCATCTTTTGAATATGGAAATATTCTGACTAGACGTGAGAAAGTTATGCGAGAGACAATCGTACCAATGCGTCTGTGGAACTCAGAATTAAACCCACTAGTCGGGAAAAGTTATGCGAGTGATTCTAGCACATATGAGACAGACGGACTTGGACATTTTCGTAATAGTCTGGGATATTTTTGCCAGTGCCTCTCGAACAAATGCTTCTGTCGTACTAGAAAATATTCCGACTTATCGAGGGAAAATTATGAGTGTGTCTTTAAAACAATGCTGCTGTCGGACTTGAAAATATTCCGACTTGTCAAAGGAAAGCTATGAGTGTGTCTCTCGAACCAATGCGAATGATGGACTAGGAAATATTCCGTCTATTCAAGGGAAACATATGCGGTGGCCACTCGAACCAAAACGACTGGCGAACTTGGGACCATTCCGATTAGTTTAAGGAAAGTTTTGACAGTGACTTGTGAACCAAATCGACTATCGGTATTGGAAATGTTTCGTTCAGTCGATGGAATGATATGCGACTGCATCACAAACCAATGCCGCTATAGTACTTGGAAATATTCAGACTTGTCTGGGAGAGTTAGGCGAGTGACTAATAAACCAATGTGACTATCGGGCTTAGAAATATTCCGAACAGTTGAGGGAAATTTATGCGAGTGCCTCTCGAACAAATACAGTTGCCGGACTTATACAAATTCGGACTAGTCGAGGGAAAGTTATGAGAGTAGTTTTTGAACCAATGCGACTGTCGGGCTAGGAAATATTACGGCTAGTCAATGGAATGTTATATTAGTGCCTCTCGAACCAATGCGGCTGGTAGTCTTGGAAACATTCCGCCCTAAAGGGGAAAGTTACGTGAGGGACTTATGCAGCATTGCGACAATAGGGCTTGGAAATATTTTCTCTCGTCGAAGAACAGTTATGCGATTGCCTGTCAAAACATTACGACTGTCGGAATTAGAAATATTAAGACTAGTCAAGTAACACTTATGCGACTGCCACGCGAACCAAAGAGACTGGCGCAATTGTAACCGTTCCGAATATTTGAAGGAAAGTTATGAGAGGGACTTGTGAACCAGAGCGACTGTATGTAAAGGGAATATTCCCAGTGGTCTAGAGAATGTTATCGAGTGCCTCCCGTACCAATGCGGATGTCGGTCTTGGAATCATTCCGACAAGTCGAGGGAATGTTATGACAGTAACTTTTGAACCAATGCGACTGTCGGGCTCGGAAATTTTACGACGACTCAATGCAAACTTATGCGACAGCCACCAAACCAAAACGACAGGCAAACTTGGATCCATTCCAACTAATCAAGGGAAAGTTTTAAGTGCGACTTGTGTATCAAAGCGACTGTCAGAATTGGAAATATCCTGACTAGTCGAGGGATGGTTATACGTGTATCTCGTAAAATGCGTCTGTCGGGCATGGAAGTATTTTGCCTAGTCGAGTGAAATTTACGCGAGTGCCTCCCAAACCAATGCTGCTGTAGGCTTTGAAAATATTCCCACTAAAGGAGAGATACTTATACTAGTGCCACTCGAACCACAGCGAATATCTGACTTGGAACTAATCAGAGTAGTCGAAGGAATGTTATGCGAACTATATTAGAACTCAAGCGGTGGCCGGACTTGGTAATATCCCGACTAGCCGTGGGAAATTTGTGCGAGTTATTCTCGAACCAAAGGAGCTGTAGGACTTGAAGAAATTACTAATAGTCAGAGGATAGTCATGCGTGTGATACTAGAGCTAATTCCACAATCGGACCAGGAAGTAGTGCGAATAGTAGGGGATAAGATATTCAAGTGACTCTAGAACCAATGCAACGGTTGGACTTGAAAATATACCAACTACTCGAAAGAAAGTTATGCGAGTAACTTTTGAACAATAGCGGCTGTAGGGCTAGGAAATATTTCGACTAGTCGGGAAACTTTGAGCGAGTATCTTGTCAACCAATCCGACTATCGTGATTGGAAATATTCCGGCTAGTCAAGGGAAAGTTAAGCGAGTGCTTCTCGAATCAAAGCGGGTGTCGGACTTGGAACTTTTCCAACTAGTCGAAGGAAAGTTATGCGAGTAAATCTAGAACTAATGCGACGGTCGGATATGAAAATATTCCGAATAGACATGGGAAAATTATGCGAGTGCCTATCAAACCAATGCGTCTGTCGGACTTAGATATATTCCAACTTGTCGAGGGATATTTATGCAAGTAATTTGTGAACCAAAGGAACTGTCAAGCTTGGAAATAGTACAATTAGTCGAGGGAATATTACACAAGTTCCTCCCGAATAAATGAGGCTGATGGACATGGAAATATTCTGACAAGTCTTGGGAAACTTATGCAAGAGGAAATTGAACCAATGAGTCTGTCGAACTTGGCAATAATACGACTAATCGGGAAAAGTTATGAGATTGCCTCTCGAGCAAATATCGCTATCGTCCTTGGAATGATTTCGAAGAGTTGGGGTAAGTTATGCGTGTTATTTTGGAACTAATTGGACGGTCGGACAATAAAATATCCCGAGTAATCCATGCAAATATATGCGATTAACTTGTGAACCAATGCAACTGTCGGGCTTGGAAATATTTCATCTAGTCGAGGGAAAGCTTTGCCTCTCGAGCAAAGGCGACTGTTGAACTTGGAAATAATTTGACTAGTCGTGGGAAGTTAAGCGAGTGACTAGTAAACCAAAGCGAAAGTTGTCGGCGAAAGTTATGCAAGAGCCACTCGAACCAATGCAACTGTCGGCCTTGGAAAATTTCCATCAATTCGAGGAATAGTTGTGTGGGTGTCTCTCAAACCAATGCGTTTGTAGGAAATAGAAATATTCCGAATAGTAGAGAGAAATATGTGCGAGTGCCACTCCAAACAAAGCGAATATCGGACTTGGAATTATTCCGACCAGTCGAGGAAATGCTATGCGAGTTATAGTGGAACCATTAAGGCGGTCAGACTTGGAAATATACCGATTAGTCGGGGGAATGATATGCGAGTGCCACTCGATACATTAAGTCTATGTGACTAGGAAATATGCCGACTAGTCGAGGGAAAGTAATACGAATGAATCTCGACCCAATGCAACTGTCGGACGTGGTAATAATTCGAATAGACGAGGCATAGTTATGCGTGTGCCTCACGAATCAATATATCTGTCAGACTTGGAATATTCCGACTAGACAATGTAATGTATTGCAAGTGCCTCTCGAAACAATGTTACTGTCAATCCTGGAAATATTCATCGGGAGATATTAATCGAGGGAATGATGTGATTGTGGCTCCCGAACCAATGCGACTTTTCTACTTGGAAACATTCCTACTAGTCAAAGGAATTTTGTTCACGTACCTTTCGAAGCAGTGCGTCTTTCGGACTTGAAATTTTTTCGAATAATCGAGGGAGAGTTGTGCGAGTGCCTCTCAGAACAATGCGATAGTCAGAACTAGAAATATTACCACTAGTCGATAGAAAAATGTGCAAGATTCTCGCCAAGCAATGAGACTGAATAGCTAGATATATTCCGCCTAGTCTAGGGAAAGTTGTGCGAGTACTTCTCGGACAAACGCGGCTATAGTACATAGAAATGCTCCTACTAGTTTAGGGAAATTATGATAAGGCATCTCGAATGCGAAAGGTAGCCCTAGATATATTACTCCTAGTCGAGGGAAAGTTATGCGAGAACCTCTAGAAATATTACGACTGTCGGAATTGGAATTATTCCGTCTATTCGAGAGAATGTTATGCTAGTGCTTTTAGAACCACTGCGACAGTCACATCATGAAATATTCCGTCTAGTCGGGAGGAAGAAATGCCAGTGCCTCTCTAATCAATGCAACTGTCAGACCTTGAAATTTCCCGACAAGTCCAGGAAAAGTTATGCGATTGCCTCACGAATCCATGTGATTGTTTGACTTCAAAAGAATGCGACTACACGAGAGTATGTTATACGAGTGCTTCTCTAACCAGTGCTACTTTCGAACTTCGAAATATTTCGGATACTCGAGGGAATTTTGTGCTCGTTCCTCTCGAACCAGTGCGTCTTATGGATATGGAAATATTCCAGGTAGTCGTGGGAAAGTTGTGCGAGTGCGTCTCGATCCAATGCGACTGTCGAACTCGGAACTTTCCAACTAGTCGAAGGAGATTTGTGCGTATGCTCTCACATTATGTCGACTAACAGATTTGGAAACTCTCCGCTTATTCGAAGGAAAGTTATGTGAAAGCCTCTCGATACAATACGAATGTCGGAATTAGCAATATACCGTCTAGTAGTGGGAAAGTTATACAAACGCCTCACTATCCAGTGCGTCATTCTGGAGTGAAATTTTTCGTCTAGTCGAGAGAATGCTGAACCCGTACCTCTCGAAACAGTGCGTATTTCGTGCTGGGGAAAAATCCATCTAATCAAGGCAAAGGTGTGCGAATGCCTTACTTCAATGCGACTGTCGGACTTCAAAACATTCGAACAAGTCAAGGGAAGTTATTCGAGTGCCTCCAACAACACTGCCTCTATCGTATTTAGATATATTCCAACTAGCCGAGGGAATGTTATGAATCTTCGTCTCGCACCAATGCGACTGTCGGAATTGGAAATATTCCGACTGGTCGAGGGAAATTTATGCGTGTGCATCTCGAACCCATGTGACTGTCATACTCGGAACATTTCGACTATTGGATGGAAAGTTGCGCAAGTGCCACTCCAACCAATGCGACTCTCAGACTTGGAATCATTCCGACTAGTCGAGGGAAAGATATGCGTGTGCTGTTCGAACCACTGCGACTGTAGGACCTAGAAATACTCCGAATAGTCGAGGGAAAGCTATGGGATTATGTCACGCATCAGTGATACTGTCTGATTCGTTATTGTTCCTACTAGTCAAAGGAAAAATATAAAAGTGTTTCCCAATACAATGCGTCTGTCGAACCTTGATAAATTACCCCATGTCGAGGCATAATTATGAGCGTTCCTCTCGAATCAATATAAATGACGGAGTTTGAAATCTTTCGACTAGTCGAAGGATTGCTATAGGAATGCCTCTCGAACCGATATCATTGTCGTACATATTAATTTTCCCCCTAGCCGAGAGAAAGCTATGTGAATGGCAAGTGAACCAATGCGACTGTTGTTCTTGGAAAAATCGAGAATAAGTGCGGGAATGTTCAGCTGGTTCCTCTCGATCCAATTCAAACGTTACACCTAAATATAATTCATCTAGTTGAGGGAAAGATATCCGAATGAATTGTGGGCCAATGTGAATATGAGACATGGAAATATTCAGACTAGTCGAGGGAAAGATTTGCGTGTGCTGCTGGCAACAATTCGATTGTCAGACCTAGAAATATTCCGACTATTCGTGAGAATGTTATACGAGTGCCTCTCGAACCATTGCTTCGGTCGGATCTAGAAATATTCCACCTAGTCGAGGGAAGGTCATGAGAGTAACAGGTAATTCGTCTATGGGTCTTGGAAATATTTTATAGAGACGAGAAAAAATTATACGGGTGCCACTCAAATCAATGCGAATGTCGAACATAGAAACAATCCGATTATTCGAGGGAAGTTATGCGAGTGACTATCTGCCCAAAGCGGATGTGTTAGAAACATTACCTAGTCGGGTAAAAGATATGCGTGTGTCTCTCGGCTGTCTGATTTGGAAATATTCGGAATAGTCGAAGGAAATTTATGCTAGTTACACTAGTAACTATGCGATTGCTGGACTTGAAAATATCCCGCTTATTAGAATGAAAGTTATGCGAGTGTCACTCGAAACAATGCTGCTATCGGACTTTGAAATGACTAATAAAGAGAGAGCTATGCGATTGAATTATGATTCAATGCGAACGTCGTGCTTGAAAATATACCGAATATTCAAGGAGAATTTATGCGAATGCCTCCAAAACCAATGCGGCGACCGGATTTGGAAACATTCCAAAAGGTTCGGGAAAATTATGTTAGTGACTCGCGAAAAAAGCGACTGTCGGACTTGGAAATATTCCTCCGAATCGAGGAAAAGTTACGAGAGTGCCTCTCGAAACAATGTGGCTCTTGGAATTTGAAATACTCCGACTTGTCGAGGGACAGTTTTGCGAGTGACACACGAACCAATGCGACTGCCGGACTTGAAATTATATCGCCTATACGAGGGAAAGTAATATGAGTGTCTTATGAACCAATGAGATATTCGGACTTGGAATCATTCCGATTAGTCGACGGAAATATTTGCGTGTGCTCCTCGAACTAATGCGGCTGTCGGTCTTGGAATTATTTCGACAAGACTGGTGAAAGATATACTAGTGCCACTCGAAACAATTATACTGTCAGTCTTGGTAGTACTTCAACTAGTCGAAGTATAGTTATGCAAGTGAAATGTGAACCAATGTAACTGTCGGTCTTGGAAATATTCCGACTAGTAGTGAGAAAGTTATACGAGTTCCACTCGAAAAAATGCGACTATCAGACTTGGAAATATTCCAACTAATCGGGTGAAGTTAGGAGAGTGCCACACGAAACAAATTAACTGTCGGCTTTGGAAATATCTCTACTAGTCGAAATATAGGTATGCGAATGAATTGGAAAGCGATGAGACTATCGTACTTGGAAATATTCCGACTAGTCATGTGAAAGATATGCGAGTGCCACTCGGAAAAAATTGACTGTCGGTCTTGAAAATACTTCTACTAGTCGAAGTATAGATATGCGAGTGAATTGTGAAGCTATGAGAATTTTGTGCTTCGAAATATTCAAACTAACCGGTAGGAATTTATGGGAGTGCTATTCGATCCAATGCGGCTGCTGTGCTTGGACATATTCCGACTTGACGAGGGTGAGTTACGCGAGTGACTCTAGAATCAATGCGGCTGTTGGATGGAGAAATATTCCGACAAGCAAAAGGAAAATTATGAGAGTGTCCTCGGGCGCATGCGATTGTCAGATATAGAAATATTCCGACCAGTCGAGAGAAAGATTTCAGAGTTGAGTGTGAAATAATGCTGTCATAATAAAATATAGTAATAAAGACATTAATAAAAATAACAATAGTAATAATAGTGATAATAAGAACAATAATAATAACGATAATATGATAACAATAGTAACAATAATAACGATAATAACGATTATAAGGATAATAACGTTAATAATAATAATATAAATAATAACGATAATAATAAAGATAATTTTAATAGTAAATATTATAACGACAATAATAATGAAATTACGGAAAATAAGTATCATAAACATAATAAAGTTAATAACGATAATAATGATAATTGCAATAATAACGTTAATAACGTTAATCAAAATATTAATAAAAATAATAATAATAAAAATAATAATAACGATAATAACGATATTAATCATTATAACGAAATAAACGATAATAATGATAATAACGACAAAAATTACCATTATAGTTATTATAACGATAATTACGTTGATAACAAAACTAATAATGACAATAATATTAATAAAAACGACAATAAAGAAAGTAACTATAATGACGATAATTACGATAATAACGTTGAAACAATAATAATAACGATTATAATAATAGTAACGATTGTAACGACAATAATAACGATAAAATCGATTATAACTATTATCACAAAAATAACGATTATAACAATAATAACGTTAATTACGATAATAATAATATTCATAACAATAAGAAAGTCAACAACGATAAAAACAATAATAGCGATAATAACTATAATATTGACAATAACGTAAGTAACGATAATAACGATAAAATGATTATGACAATAATAACGATATTAACGTTAACAAAGATAATTAGAACAATAAAAACATATTAACGAAAAATCAATAATGACGATAATAACGATAACAATGTTAATAACAATGAAAATGACGATAATAATAAAAATAACCATTATAACGATAATAACTCTAATAACGGCAGTAATAAGAATAATAATAATAAGAAGAATTATGATAATAATAATGACGATAATAACAATGTTAATTATTATAACGATATTAACGATAATTACGATAATAATGACCATAATAACAATAATAATGGTAATAAAGATAATGACGTTAATAACAAAAATAATAATCAAAATAATGATAATAATAAGGACAATAACGATAATAACGTTAATAACTATAATAACGATAATTACGATAGTAAGGTTAAAACGATAATAATAACTATTATAATAATAGTACCGATAATAACGACAATAATAACGATAGAATCGATAATAACGATCAAAACGACAATAACGTTAATAACTATAATAAAATAATAACGCTAATAAGGTTAATAGCGATAATAATAAAGATAATTTTAATAGTTACGATAATAACGACGAGAATAATGAAATTAACGAAAATAAGTATTATAACCATAATAAAGTTAATGACGATAATAATGATAATAGCCATAATAACGTCAACAATGATAATAAAATAAGAATAAGTATAATTAAAATAATAATAGTTGAAGTAATAACGAAAATAACAATAATAATAAAAACAATAAGTGTAATAACAATAATAATAATAATAATAATATGGATAATATCGATATAAATAATTATAACGATATTAATGATAATAACGAAAATAACGTTAAAACAAAAATAATAATGATGATAACAATAATAATAGCGACAATAACGATAATAATAATTATAACGGTAATATCAATAGTAATGGTAATAACGATTATAACTATAAAAACGTTAATAACGAAAATAATAACATTACTAATAATAATAATTGTATGCATGATAATAACTATAATAATAACGATAATAATAGTAATAATAATAATAATAATAATAACAATAATAACTATAATAACAATAATAAAGTTATTATTGGAAATAATAATAATAATAAAAATAAGAATAATAAATATAATACCGATAATCGCGGTCGTAGTGATCATAATATTAATAATAGCGATAGTATGTATAATAACGATAATAACGATAACAAGGAAACAATGTTAATAACAATAGTATTTAAAATAATAATAATAATTCTAATAATAATAATAATACTAAAAGAAATAATAGCAATTATAACGATAATAACTATAATAATAATAATAATAATAATAACGATAATAACGATAACAACGATTATAATAAAAATAATAATAATCTACACAATAAAAATAAATATAACATAAATAATGATAATAATAATATTAAAAATAATATCGATAATAACCATTATAACGTATATAAAGACAACAGCGCTAATAAAAATAATAACTATAATAACGATAATAACAATAATAATAACAATAATTTTATTGGTAATAATAATAATGACTTTATTAACGATAAACATTATTGTAATAGTAATAGTAACGAAACAATAATAACAATAATAATAGTAATGGTAATAGTAATAATAAAAATAATAATAATAAAATAATAATAATAAATATAATAACAACAGTTACATAAATAATAATAATAGTAATAAAAATTATTATAATAAATATTATATAAGAAAAAAATTAAAACGATAATAAAGATAATAACGATGATAACCATATCAAAGATTATAACGATAATAATAATAATAATAATAAGGAAATTATTAAAATAGTAACAAAAATTATAATAATTATAATAATAAAACTAATAACTATAATAACAATTATAATTATAGTTATAATAATAATAATAATTGTAAAAATAATAGTAATCATAATTGCGATTTTAACAATAATCACGATAATAATAATAAAAACACTAATAGTGATAATAACGATATTATCAGTAATAACGGTAATGAAGATAATAATAACGAAACAAATAATAACGTTAAAATCGGTAATAATTATAATAAAAACGATAATAATAATTATTATTATAATAATAATAATAGTAATAACGATAATAAAGATAATTATGATAATAACGATAATAACGGTAACAGTAATGATAATGATAGTAACGTTAATTACGTAAAGAAATAATGTTAATAACAATAATAATAAGGATAATAATAAAAATGGTGATAATAATAATAATAACAATAATAATTATTAATATATTTACCCTAATGGTACCCTAATACCCATGGATTCTGGTCGATATCAAGGCCCAGCTCCTTCCAGCATCATCGTTGTCTGGCTTCGATGGTACTCTTCAGTAATTTTTGGCTGCTTGATACTGTGCGGCCAAGGAGACAGCATCGAAATCGCGTCTCTTCGTTCATTCTACTATCCGGAGAGGACTTAAACCTTCATCTATGACTGAAGACAAACTATATCGATCAATTTTTATGAAGTTCCACTTGGTGGGGCGAGTTGATCTTGTCACAACTGGCCTCCTATCGGGTACGTCGAATAGGTTGTAATGATGATCGCTCTCAGTGTAATCTTGGATTACCCGCCAGTCTGCGAAACTTGCCACAAGGTGTTCGTTGCCTAGAGAAACGTCCAGGGTCGTCTCCCTATATCCAGGCCTACGGAAGGTTGAGGTCGAGCCTGTGTTGAGCACTGCTTGCTCCAATCCCAACACCACCTCTTTCGTCTTCCTTTGGGGTCCGGCCTGGCCTCCCACCATTCGATAATTTGGCATTGAAGTCTCCAGTCACATTGAGATCCCCTTGCATTTACCGCAGCGCGTCGTCCAGGTCGACCAGTTTGTACTGGAAGTCATCTATCTAGTCGTTCGTGGTGAGATATACGCTGACACATGTCATCGAGGTATGTCTCACCTAAACTTAACCGCGACCGGCTCCATGATCCGACACATGTATGTTTCAGGTATCTGGGATCGAGATAGCCGCCGTGCCCATTTCGTCGGCGTACCAACCTATTCCTGCTCTGTTCTAGAACTGTTGGTTCATTAGAAGAATATAAACTTTTTTCTCAGATCGGAGCAGAGTTATAAGGTGGTGAGCCGTTCTGCTCCTATTGACGTTACCGTACAGTACACTGATCCATTTTTCTTGTATGCAGTTGTAAGGGCCTCCTAGCATGTATTGCACGCCCTTGATCCGGCCAGGTGTTTCTTGGGATCAGAAACGCTAATGGAGCACAAAAAGTAAGTGGGCTGTTTGTCCTTACAGTCTTTGATCTGGTGCCCTTGCCGCCGTGGAAATATCAAAACTTACTTCGATCGGGGCTTTGCAAGAGGCACTATGGTTGCCAAAGTCGATGCAGCGGTAGCAACGTCTTACTTCTGCTCCTCTCCTAACTTTGCAACAGACAATGCCGACCAGCACTCGGCCGGCCTTCACAAGCTACACAGCAGCTTCCTCTTATATTTTGACGTGGGACAGGTGTTGCTATCTCGAGTTGGAGTACGTCATTTTAACTTTGATTTTCTCCGCGTAGGCTGGAAGGTTCCTCATTAGTGCCTTCTCGACATCTACCACCGATGTGCAGCAATCGCTGTCGCGTATGTCAAGCGTAGCTCTGGCGACCAGTTCCGTGATTTTACTCGTGTCTCTTACTCCTTTCCTCAGGGATTATCTGAGTGAGTCCCTAATCTCCGTAGTGGTCTTCTTGAATTCGAGGAGAATCTCTCCCGTTCTGGTCTGCCGGATCGATCTAAGGTCTACCTCTGCAGCGCTAGTCTTGAGGCTCTGGTGAATAACTCCGACTATGTCTGTTTAGTTTTACCTTGCGCAGGTTTCAGGAGGTTAGCGTCCGGTTTCGTTCTCTTTCTCGGCTGGTCCTCTGATATGCTCGGCTTCTTTATTCCTGCGTTAGGAGTCTTGTAGCCTTCTTCACAGTTATTTCCCTCTTTCTCGTCTTCTTGACGACCTCCGTATACTTGGTGCCTTCGGCCGTCATCGCCTCTTGCCTTGGTCTTTTGAAGCTTTCTTCAGGCAAATGCGGCGGGCTTGTGGCTACTCCCTTAACTGCGCCAGAATTTGTTACAGAGTTTGCCCATGTGCTCTGAGAGACCCGAACGAAGGTACACGTTCCCTTATTGATCTTTGTTCAAGATTTATACACCATCTCCCGGTTGTCAATGATCTTCTGAAGTTCTGGGATTCCTTGCTATGTCGCAATGTTTATGGTCGGCTGTCTAGTAATAGCTGTACTCATATTGGCTAGGTGGAGTTTCGATAGAGCGAATTTCTCTATCTCTCAAACTTGTTGTGTCCCCTTCGCAGGCTGGATATGTGACATCAAGCCGGAGAGTCGCATAATCCCAAAGGCCCTGGCAGCCCATTGACACTCTTCCAAGAGGCTTTCTTCATATCATACCCATTCTGCCGCTTTAGACACACCGCAGGCCAGTTCGCCTACCTGTGGTGCTCTTCCTGATGCATTATCCAGAGCTGGAGCCAGATTTCCTACGCGAAGCTCCAGGCAGTTGCTGGTTGACGACGGCAGGTTGCCTGTCCCACAACCACCTGACACCACCGAGGCGTGGGTGTACCTACCACGCTCTATCTTGCCTTTCGCTGTATTATACATTATGAGAATTTAATTGAGGCAAGCACCCCAAAGGAAAGGAAAGGATGGGAAGGAAGCTTGAGAGGGATAGAAAGGATAGAAAAAGATATGACAGAAGAACAAAGAAAGGAAAAACCGTCCAAGAACAAACACCCAACATTCACACAGTCCCTCTTATTCGTCTCTTTAGAGAAGTAAGGATTTCTGTGGGCATATTCTTCTTCCCGCTACCCACAGTGGGGAACGATAATAACAATAATAATAACGATAATGGAAATAATAAGAGTCATAATAATTATAATAACAATAACCATAATAACGATAATAATAATATCAATAACAACGAAAATCACAATTATAACGGTTATAGCGATAATAACGATTATAATAATTATTATGATAATAACGATAATTATAAGATCAACGATTGCTACGATAATAATGATATTTACGATAATAACCATATTAATGACAATAATAACCATAAACACAGTAATTATAATAATAAGAATTAAAAAGATAATGACTATAATAATAATAATAATAATAATAATAATAATAATAAAAATAACATAAATAACGATAATTACGATTATAAGTATAATAATGATAATAACCATATTAACGATAATAACAATAATAATGATAATAATTTTAATAACGTTAATATTAATAGTAAAATAGAGAGATTGTTTCCTGGTCCTAAAGTCCGATTGGATCGAGAGGAACTCGCATAATTATCCATCGCCAAGTCGGAATATTTTCAAATCCGACACTCGCATTGGTTCTCAAGCCACTCGCATAAATTTTCCTCGACCATTCGGAATATTTTTTTGTCCGACTGTTGCTTTGGTTTGAGAAGCAATCGCACAAATTTCCCTCGACTATTCGAAGTATTTCCAAGTACGGAAGTCACATTTGTTCGAGGGGCACTCTCATCACATTTCCTAGAATTGTGAGAAAGTGTCTAAATCCGACAGTCAAATTGGTTCGAGTATCTTACTCATATCTTTCCCTGAACGAATCGGATTATTTCCAAGTTCGAATGTCGCATTCTATCGATAGACACTCGTATAACTATCTCTTGACTAGTCGGAATATTTCCAATTCCGATAGCCGCATTTGTTCGATTGGCACTGCTTTAAATTTGCCACGAATATTGGGAGTGTTTCTAGGACCGACAATCATATTCATTCGAGATGCACTCGTGTAACTATCCCTGTACTAATCCGAATTTTTCTAGTTCGATAGTTGCTTTGGTTCGACTAGCACTATTATAACATTCTTTGGACCAGTCGGAATAATAATAGGTCCGACAGCAGCATTGGTTCGAGTAGGACTCGCACAAATTTACCTCGTCTTGTTGGAATATTCTAAGTCGCACAATCGTATTCGTCCGGGAGGCAGCCGCATAAATTATCCTCTATGAGTCGTAATATTTTCAAGTCCGACAGTCTTAATGTTTCGAGAAGCACTCGCATAGCTTTCCCACGAATTGTCGATATATTTCCAAGTTCGGCCGCCGCTTATGTTCCAGAGTCACTCGCATAAACTACTCTCGACTAGTCGGTATTTTTCCAAGTCCATCAGCCGTATTGGTATGAGAAACACTCGCGTAAATTTCCCTTGACTAATTGCAATATATTTAAGTCCGACAGTTGCATTGATTTCCAAGCCACTCGCATAAATCTACATCGACTATTCGGAATACATCCAAGTCCGACTGTCGCTTTAGTTAGAATGGCTCTCGCATAACTTTACCCCGACTGGTTGGAATTTTTCAATGTCCGCCAGCCGTATTTGATCGAGAGGCAATCGCATAACATTCTTTCTACTAGTCGGAATATTCCTTACTTTGACAGCCGCATTGGTTCGAAATGCACTCACTTATATATCCTTCAAATAGGCAGATTATTTCTAAGTCCGACACCCACATTGGTTCGAGAAGCACACGCTTAAATTTCTTTCGACTAGTCGGGAGATTTAAGAACCAGAAAGCCGCAATTTATTGAGACGCACTCGAAGAACATTCCCTCCACTAGTCGTTATATCTCGATATCTGGCAGCCGCATGGGATCGAGACACACTCGCATAACTCTCCCTTATCTAATCGTAATATTTCCAATTACGAATGCCGCATTGATTCGAGAGACACTCGTATATCTTTACCCCGACTAGTAGGAATATTTCAATGACCGACAGCTGCATTTGTTCGAGAGGCTTTCGCATAACATACACTCGACAATTCGGAATATTTTTTATTTCTCCAGCCACATTGGTCCGAAATGCACTCGCATAACTATCTCTCGACTATTCACACAATTTCCAAATGTGATAGCCACATTGGTTTGAGTGGCACTCCCATAAATTTCCTTCAACCAATCCGAATATTTCCAAGTCTGTCAATCGCATTGTAACACAAATCATTCGCATAACATTTCCTTGACTAGTCCTAATATTTCGAATTCCGACAACGTCATTGATACCAGAGTCACTAGCATAACTTACCCTAACAAGTCGGAATATATCCAAGTCCTCCAGCAGTATTGGCTCGAGAGGCAATCCCACAAAATTCTCCCGACTAGTTGGAATATTTCCACGTACAACATCCACATTGGTTTCAGAGGAAATCGCATTTCTTTCTCCTGAATAATCGGATTATTTCCAAGTAAGACTGTCACAATTGGTCGGGAGTCACCTGCATATTTTTCACTCGACTAGTCGGAGAATTTCCAAGATCGTCAGACGCATTAGTTCAAGAGTCTCTCGCAAAACGTTCCGTCGACTTGTAGGAATATTTCCAATTCCGATAGTTGCATAGGACCCAGAGTTACTCGCATAACATTCCTCTGACCAGTTATTTCCAAGTCAGACTGTCGCATTGAGTCACAAGTTATATGCATAACCTCGTTCAAAAACGCTGGAAATTTCCAAGTTAGAATGCCGTACCGGTTCGATAGTTACTCGCATAATTTTCCAACAACTTGGAATATTGTTATGAACGACGGCCGAATTGGTTCGATAGGCACACGCATTACTATGCCTTGACTATTCGGAATATTTCGAAGTCTGACAGCCGCATTGTTTCGGTAGACACCCGCATAACTTTCTCTCGTCTGTTCCGAATATTACCATGTCCGACAGTCGCTTTGTTTAGAGTGGAAGTCGCATAACATAATCTCGTCTGTACGGAACATTTTCATGCCCGACGGTCCCATTGGTTCATATTTCACTCACATTACTCTCTCGTCAAGCTGAAGTATTTCCAAGTTCGATAATCGAATTGGACTGACAGGCACTCACTCAACTTTTCCTCGACACTCGGAGTATTTCAATTCCGACAGTCGTTTTGGTTATAAAGTGACTCGCATAACTTTCCCTCCACTAGTCGGAAAGTCTCCAAGACCGACAGACGCATTGGATCTAGTGGCTCTTGCATAACATTCCCTCGTCTATTTGGAATATTTGCAAGTCCTGTATCAGTATTGATTTGTGAGGCGCACGCATAACATTCCCCCGACTAGTTGCAATATTTCCAAGTCCGGCATTCGCATTGGTTTCAGAGGCACTCGCATAGCTTTGTCTCGTCTAGTCGGAATTCTTCCAAGCCAGGAAGTCGCATTGGTCCGAGAAGAACTCGCCTAACTTTCCCTCGAATAGTAGTAATTTATCCAAGCTCGTCATTCGGATGGGATAAAAGATAACCCGCAAAACTTTCCCTCGTCCAATAGTAAAATTTCCAAGCTCGTCATTCGGATTGGATCAAAAGTCACTTTCATAACTTTCTATCTTGTAATCAGGATTTTTGCAGGTCCAACAGTCGGTTATATATATGGGGCAATCGCATAACTTTCCATAGACCAGGACTTTGTTTCAAACCCGACAGCCCCATTGATTCCAAGTCTCTCGCATAGTTCTCACCATACTGGTCGGGATATTTCCAATTTCGGGATATTTCCAAATTGATTTGATAGGCACGGCATAACTATCCCTAGAGAAATTGGAATATTTCCATGTTTGACAGTCACATTGAATCAAAATCACTCGCATAATTCTCCCACGTATTGTAGGTATCTTTCCAAGTCCTATTAGTCTGAGTGGCTTTAGTTTAATTGGCTTTAGTTTGAGTGGATCTCTCATGAGCTTCCTTTGACCAGGCAGAATATTTCTTGTTCCAACATCCGTAGTGTTGCGTTATCCAGTCACGTAACTTTCTATCGAACAGATAAAATACTTCCAATTGTGACAGGCACATTGTTTCGAGAGGCACTCGCATAACTATCTATCGATTAAGAGGGTTATATCCAAGTCCCACAGTCGTAGTTGGCGCGTGGCATTCTCATAATGTTCCATAGACTAGTCGGAATGGTACCAAGCCCGACAGCCGCATTGTTTCAAGTGGTAGTAGCGTATCATTCCCACCAATAGTTTGGTAATTTTCAAGTGTGACAGCAGCTTTGTATCAAGAGGCATTCGTTTAACTTTACCCCGACTAGTTGCATCATTTACATGACTTAGAGCCATATTTTTTGAGAAGCACACTTATATTTTTCCCTGGACTAGGCGGGAAATTTACTTGATGGGCAGTCGCGGTGGTTAGAATGTCACTCGTATAAACTCTCTATCAACTAGTTGGAATATTTCCATGTCCGAAAGCTGAATTCAATCGGGAGGCACTCGCTTATCACTCCTCAACTTTATGTGATATTTCCAAGTATAACAACCGATTTGGATAAAGGTGCACTCGAATATCTTTCACTCAGGTCGGAATATTTCCAAGTCCGTGAGTTGCAATGAATCTAGTGGGTATTGTTACATCCCGCGAGAAGCGACGTATGTAAATAATAATAAATAAAAGGGGAACAACATATATGAACTATAGTATAAATGAAAGATTAATACATTAGCTATCTTAAGTAAAGGGGATCAACCTTGAAAATTCATATCGCTCATTTGTAGACTAAATATTCAAAATATCGATAATTTTACCACTAGCAATATTAGCTAAGTTACCTTATAAATACATGTTACTACTAGCACCTATTTATTAATAATACATAAAAACACTTAAAAGAATAATAATAATTCGCTAACAAATCGGGACCTATGTAAAAAAAAATATATACATATACATGCAACCCTGTAAAAAAATAAACAATTACCCTAATGAATTAATGTTCAACAACCTTGGGAAATTACTGCGAGAAATTTCTTTAAATAAATGTAATAAATAATTGCAAGATATACATATCGATTATGGCGAGATGACATCCGCTGATATGGATTTTAACATCCTGCGTTCCAAGTATTTAGAGCAACGATATCGACATCATTTTCGGAACCACACCTGCTAATAACAACATTGCAGGGGCTAAGAGTTCCGAGAATTCCGGTGATAAGCACCGAGAGAACGCAATACATGGAAGAGGTAATAAAGGAACGCTCGCATTGTTCTGCACTACCACTACCGTACTTCGGCGGCAAGCTCGAGCGACGCACCCCACCACTACCGCACTTAGGCGGCAGGCGCGAGCGTCACACATGCGCAATGACGTCAACCGGACTTGCCCTAGGAGAATCAAAGAGCGTCGTCAGTCAGTCATCGCTCGCAGCCTTACTCAATAAGTCGCAAGCTCCTAGACTTGAGCCTTAAGCAGTCATTATCCAACTTAGAATTTTACACTATAGTTTATCTTTGTCAATTAAATTAGTTAGAACCCTTCAATTGAAATTAAAATTAAATTTTTTAACTATAAAATAACCGCGTTCGCGTGCGGAATATCATCCAAATGTGTAATTATTCAGTGTACTTTAGTGAAACATTTAATACATCTTTAAAATTGTTATTTTTAACCAGTGCGTGATTTCTTTATATCCATACATTCATCTATCCTTATTGCTCGGTGAGGACGAACCGCACGAGTATCCTGCTATAAAATTGTCGTTTCGGTTAGGACGCTCCGCACGGACGACACTTTTCTCTTTCTCTCCTACTTCCAATCAAACACCTCTTCCAAAGACTTGCCCTCCTAATGCATAAGGTACGTCGCTGTGGCAGAAAATATCAACTACGTCGTCTGTTAAAGGAACTTTACCACGAAACCGAAAATTATAACAATACATTGGGTGTGGAATTAACTGAAGAAGAGAAAGGAAATTTTCCCTCATTCGACCTGAATCCCCTGCAGCTCTCTAGAAGGTGGGTGCCCCTACTGGACCTTCCGATTTTGTATCCTAGGACCCCCAAATATCTGGAAATAAGGCTCCACTATCAGCTTGGATTGTCTTCCCAAGTGGTATGTGAGCATTTGAAATATCGATTCGACACTCTGTTCGGTTTCAATCCCGAGCCAATTGAACTGCCCAGGCAGGTAAGGGCCGAAAAGGGCACAAATCACCCGCAAGGGTCGGAATAGTTTACTTACTTTGGAGATAGCTCTATTAAAGTACATAGCTTGTGAGACGTAAAAGTATCTCTTGACATTTTCTCGCCCAGATGGAATATTTCTAGGATCGACAGTCACATTGGTTCCGGATGCACTCGTATAGCATCCTCTCGTATAGTCGGAATATTTCAAAGCCGACAATCGCAGTGGTGCGATTGACACTCTCAAAATTTTATCTTGACTAGTCGTAATATCTAATGTACGTCAGTCGATTTGGTTCTAAAGATACTCGCATAACTTTCAATCGAATAGTAGGGATATTTCCAATTCCGAATGTCGCATAAATTCGAGAGGTACTCGCAAAACTTTCTCCCGGCTAGACGGATTATTTCCAATTACGAAAACCGCATAGGTTCCAGTGGTACCAGCAAAACTTTCTGTCGTCTAGTCGGAATATTTCAAAGTCCGACAGTTGTATTCGTTCGAGTAGCACTCGTATAACTTTCTCCCGTCTATTCGGATTATATCTAAGATCGACATTAGCAATGGTGCGTTAGGATCTCTCATATTTTTCTCTTGACTAGTCGTAATATTTCTAGGTACCATAGCCACTTTAGTTCCAAAGGAACTTGCATAACTTTCCGTCGAACGGCCAAAATATTTCTAATTATGAAAGTCGCATAAGTTCGAGATGTACTCGCTAAACTTTCCCACGACTAGTCGGAATATTTCCAAGACTGACAGTTGCATTCTTTTAAGTGGCACTTTTATAATATTCTCTCGACCAGTCGGAAAATTTCTAATTTTGATAGTTGCATTGTTTCGAACGGCACTCTCATATCTTGCCCTCAATTAGTATTTATCGTGCTAGATCCGATAGTCGCATTGAATCGAGAGGCATTCGTATAACTATTCCTTCACTAGTCAGAATATTTTCAAGTGCGACAGTCGCATTAGTTTGTGTAGCACACGTAAACCTTTCACTCGACTAGTCGGAATTTTTCCAAGTTCAAATGTCGAATTGGTTCCAGAGGAATCCGCATAGCTTTCCTTCGAATAGTAGGAATATTTTCAAATCCGGCAGTCGCATTGGTTTACACGAGACTCGCATATATTTCCGTCGAATTCTCCAAATATTTCCTAGTCCGATAGCCATTTTGCTTTCCAGTGTCACTCGCATAACATTCCCTCCACTACTAGTCCAATCCACTATACTTTCAAATCTGACTGCCACATTGGATCGAAATGCTTGCTCATAACTTATCCTCGACTCCTCGGAATATTTGCAAAACCATCAAACGCGTTGTTTACAGTTACTCGAATAACGTTCCCTCGATTGATATTTCCTAAACCGACAGAAGTATTAGTTCGAAAGGCACTCGCATAACTATCAACTGCCTAGTAAGAGTATTTCCAAGTCTGATATCATCATTTGTTCCAGAGGTAATCGCACAACTTTCCCTCGACTAGTCGGGATATTTTCACGTCCTCCCTTCGTTTTGGTTCACAAGTTACTCCCATAATTATCCTTCGATTAGTCGGAATATTTCCATTCTTCAGCCGCTTTGTTTTGTGAGGCAATCGCATAGTTTTCTTTCGTTATGTCGGTAAATTTCCAAGACCAATAGTTGAATTGGTTCATAGATCGCTCGCATAAGTTTCCTTCGACTCTTCGATGTTCTACCAAGACCGTTAGACGCTTTCTTTCGTGTGGCAGTCCGATTGACGCATTAGTTCGAGAGGCATTCCCATTACATTTCCTCGACTAGTCGAACTATTAGCTAGTCCGACAGTCCCAGTGGGCTAATAAGTAACCCGCATAACTATTCCTCGACTAGTCGGAATATTTCCAAGTGCGATAGTAGCATTTGTTCGACAGGCACTAGCGTAACATTCCCGCGAATAGACGGAATATTCTTAAATCCGACGCGTTGTTAGGATATCCACTTGTATAACTTTCCGTTGAATAGTGAGAATATTACCAAGACCAATAGTAACGTCGATTCACAAGTCAATCGCATAATTTTCTTTAGAAAATGAGGAATATAACTTGTCCCTACAGTCGCAACGGTTCCAAAGGCACTCGCATAACTTTCCCTCGACCAGTCGGAAAATTTCCAATTCCGACTGTCGCATTTGTTCATGAGACTACCCCATATCTTTGATCGACTAGTTTGAATAATGCTATGTCCTATAGTCGCATTGATTGGAGAGGCACTCACACTTCCTTTCCTCCACTAGTCGGAATATTTGTAGATGCGAGAGTCGCTTTAGATGGAATATTTCCAAGTACGTAATTCGCATTGCTTCGAAAGATAATCGCCTAACTTTCGCTCGATTAGTCGTATTGTTTACAAGACTGACAGCTGCATATGTTCGAGTAACTCTCGTATAACTTTCCCTCGTTTAGTGGGAATATTTCCAAGTGCGACAATCGCATGATTCGAGAGACACTCACGTAACTTTCCTTTGAGTTGTCGAAATATTTCTTACATCGATAGTCACATTGGATTGATATGCACTCACATAACATTCCATCGTATAATCCGAATATTTCTATATCCGAGAGATGTATTAGTTCAAAATTCAATCGCATGTCTTTCATTCGAATAGTCGGAATATTTACTAGTGCAATAGTAGCATTGTAGCGTGCGGCGCACGCAAAAGTTTCGATCGACAAGTCGAAATTTTTCTAGGTCTGATTGTCGCAAAGGTTTGGGAGGTACCCGCATAACGTTCCCTCTACTGGTCGTAATGATTCTAAGTACTACAGTCGCACTTGTTCGAGAGACAGTCGAACAACCTTCTGGACTAGACTGAATATATCCAAATCCGACTTTCGCAATGTTGGTATAGTCACTCGCATAACTTTCCTTGAGAAGTCGTAATATTTCCAACCACGACAGTCGCAATTGTTCAAGTGTCCCCCGCATAACTTTCCCCGACCTGTCGGGTTATCTCCAAGTCTGACAGACGCATTAGTTCAAGAGGATATTGCATAACTTTTCCTCTACTGGTCAGAATATTTTCAGTTACGAAGGTCGCAGTGGTTCGAGAGTAAATTACATAGTTTACGCTCGGCTAGTCGGAATATTACTAGTTTCGTCAGTTGCATTGGTTCAAGAGGAACTCGTATAACCTTTACTCGACTAGTCGGAATATTTCTGTTCATAACGATCGCATTGGTACTAAAGAAACTCGTATAACTCTCAATAGATGATTCAAAGTATTTTCATGTCCATAGTTTCATTGATATGAGTGCATTTATATAACTTTTACTGGAATTGTCAGAATATCCCTACGTCCGACATCAGCATTGTTTTAAGAGGTACTCACATAACTTTCCCTCTACAAGTCTGAATATTTCCAAGTTCGATGGTAGCATTGGAACACAAGCAAATCGCACAACTTTCCCTCGGCAAGTCGCAAAGTTCCGAGCCGAAAAGTCCCTTTTGATCGAGAGGCACTTGCACAACATTTCTTTAACTAGTCGGTATAAACGCAAACCCCACAGTAGCATTGGATCGAAAGAATCGAATAACTTTATCTCGATTAGTAGAAATATTTCCAAGTCCGAATTTAGTGTTGCTTCAAGAGGGTCTCGCACAAATTTCCTTCGATCAGTCGTAATATTTCTTGGTCCGACAGTCCCGTGGATAGGGGATATGTCTGTATAAAGTCCTTTCGACAAGTTGGAATATGTCCAAGTAGGACAATGTCATTGGCTGGTGATGCATTTAGCTATATGAGAAGATAAAATCGTGAAATCTTTGAAAATACTTGCACCAAAGTTTGGAAAATGTTACCAATCGATTCAGATAATTTTATTTCAAAAAATCAAACATATATTTTATATTGGAATCGAAGTTTTTGACATTATCTAATATCGTTTATATGATTTGTCGCTCATATACGCGTATCGTAGAAATACGATAAGTTGAAATCTCAAACGATTTCATTGATTTTATATTCCATCGATGCAGAAAAAAGAATATAACAAGAATATAACGTCTCTACTATGTGTAAATACGCGTTTTAACAAGAAAATTGTCGAGAAACATAATCGACACATGCGAAACATGCTATATGAGAAGATTAAATCTTGAAATCTTTGAAAGTACATGTCACACAGTTTTAAAAATCTTACCAATCTATTGAGAACATTGCATTTAATTCGGTCAACCATCTATTTTCTATTGGTATCGAAGATTTTTGCATTGCTTCAAATCGAATATACGATTTTTCTCACATATACGCGTATCGTCGAAATACGAATAGTTAAAATAACATTCAATTTCGTTGTTTTTATATTCGATCGACGCAGAAGAATGGATATAAAAAGAATATAACGTTTATAGTATGTGTAAACTCGTTTTTTACAGTGATAATTGCCGAAAAAATAATCATTACTTACAAATTTCTCTATATCGAGAAGATGACAACGTTAAATCTTTGAAAATACTTGTAACGCAGTTTGAAAAATGTTACCAATCGATTCAGAACATTGCATTTCAATAGATAAAATATCAATTTTTTAATGGAATCGTACTTCATAACATTGTTTCATATCGTATATACGATTTTTTGCACATATTCGTGTATCGTCGAAAAACTGATGGTGAAATTTGTTTCAATTTCATTGATTTTACATTATAACGATGCAGAATACGGAATAAAACAAGAATATAACATTTCTACTATGCGCAAATATGCGTCTTAACTTGAAAATTGTCGAGAAATGTAATCGCCACATTCGAATTTTAATATATGTGAAGATAAAGTTTTGAAATCTTTGAAAATACCTGTACCACAATTAAAAAAATGTTACCAATTTAATCAGAACTTTGCATTTCATAAGACAAAGCATCTATTTTTAATGACCCGAAGATTTTAACATTGTTACGTATCGTATATACGATATTTCCCTCATATACACGTATCGTCCAAAAACGAAAAGTTGAAATCTCGTTCAATTTCATTGATTTTAAATTCAATCGACGTAGAATAAAGAATATTAAAAGAATATAACGTTTTTACCATGACTAAATACGCGTCTTCATATGATAATTTTCGAAAAACATAATCGACATACACGAATTTCGTTATATGCGAAGTTAAAATCGTGAAATCTTAAGTAATACTTGTGCCACAGTTTGAAAAATGTTACCAATCGATTCAGAATATTGCATTCCATTAGATCAAACATCAATTTTATATTGGAATCAAAGTTTTAACTACGTTTCATATCTTATATACGATCTTTCGTTCATATAAGCGTATCGTCGAAAAACGAAAAGTTGAAATCTCGTTTAATTTTATTGATTTTATATACAATCCACGCAGAATAAAGAATATAACAAGAATATAACGTTTTATCTATGTCCAAATATGTGTATTCATATGATAATTGTCGAAAAACATGTTCGACTTACTTGAATTTCGGTATATGCGAAGTTAAAATCGTGAAATCTTTAATAAAACTTGTACCACTGTTTGAAAAATGTTAGCAGTCAATTCAGAACATTGCAGTTCATAAGATCAAACATCTATGTTATTCTGGACTCAAAGTTTTTAACTTTGATTTACATAGTATATACGATTTTTCACTCATATACACGTAACGACGAAAAATGAAAAGTTGAAATCTCGTACAATTTCATTGATTTTATATTCTATCGACGAAGAATAAAGGATATAACAAAATTAATACGTTTTTACTATGTTCCAATATGCGTTTTCATATGATAAATGTCGAAAAACGTAATCGACATACGCGAATTATGGTATATGCGAAGATAAAATCGTGAAATCTTTAATTATACTTGTGCCACAGTTTGAAAACTGTTATCAATCGATTGAGAACATTTCATTTCATAAGATCAAACCTGTATTTTACATTAGAATCAAAGTGTTTAACATCGATTCATATCGCATATTCGATTTTTTCGCTCATATACGCGTATCGGTTCAGAACTTGGCGTTTCATAAGATCAAACATCTATTTTATATTTGAATGAAAGCTTTTAACATTGTTTCGTATCGTATATACGATATTTCCCTTAAATACACGTATCGTCGAAAAACGAAAAGTTGAAACCTTGTTCAATTTCATTGTTTTTTCATTCAATCGGCGCAGAATAAAGAATATAACAGGAATATAACGTTTTTGGTATGTTTAAATACGCGCTTTCACATGATAGTTGTTGAAAAACGTAATCGACATACGCGAGTTTCCGTATATGCGAAGATAAAATCGTGTAATCTTTAATAATAAATGTGCCACATTTTGAAAAATGTTACCAATCGATTCAGAAAATTTCATTTCATAAGATCAAACATCTATTTTAAATTGGAATCAAAGTTTTTAACATTGTTTCATATCGTATATAAGATTTTTCGCTCATATACGCGAATCGTCGAAAAACGAATAGTTGAAATCTCGTTCATTTACATTGATTTTATATTCTATCGACGCAGAATAAAGAATATAACAAGAATATAACGTTTTTAATATGATTAAATACGCGTCTTCATATGATAATTGTCGAAAAACGTAACCGACATACGCGAATTTCGGTATATGCGAAGATAATATCATTTAATCTTTAATAATACTTGTGCCAAAGTTTGAAAAATGTTACCAATCGATTCAGAACTTTGCATTTCATAAGATCAAACATCTATTTTATATTGGAATCAAAGTTTTTAACATTGTTTCATATCGTATATACGATTTTTCGTTCATATACGCGTATCGTCCAACAACGAAAAGTTGAAATCTCGTACAATTTCGTTGATTTTATATTCTATCGATAGAGAATGAAGAAAATAACAATAATATAACGTTTTTACTATGTTTAAATACGCGTTTTCATATGATAATTGTCGAAAAACGTAATCAACATACGCGAGTTTCTGTATATGCGAAGATAAAATCGTGTAATCTTTAATAATACTTGTGCCACATTTTGAAAAATGTTACCAATCGATTCAGAAAATTGCATTTCATAAGATCAAACATCTATTTTATATTGGAATCAAAGTTTTTAACATTATTTCATATCGTATATAAGATTTTTCGCTCATATACGCGCATCGTCGAAAACGGAAAAGTTGATATCTCGTTCAATTTCATTGATTTTATATTCTATCGATGCAGAATAAAGAATATAAAAATAATATAACGTTTTTACTCTATGTAAATACGCGTTTTCATAGGATAATTGTCGAAAAACGTAATCGACATACGCGAATTTCGGTATATGCGAAGATAAATCGTTTAATCTTTAATAATACTTGTGCCACATTTTGAAAAATGTTACCAATCGATTGTGAAAATTGCATTTCGTATGATCAAACATCAATTTTATATTGGAATCAAAGTTTTTAACATTGTTTCATATCGTATATAATATTTTTCGCTCATATACGCGCATCGTCGAAAAACGAAGAGTTGAAATCTCGTTCAATTTCATTGATTTTATATTCTATCGATAGAGAATAAAGAATATAACAATAATATAACGTTTTTACTATGTTTAAATACGCGTTTTCATATGATAATTGTCGAAAAACCTAATCGACATACGCGAATTTCAGTATATTCGAAGATGAAATCGTGAAATCTTTAATAATACTTGTGCCACGGTTTGAAAAATGTTACCAATCGATTCAGAACTTTGCATTTCATAAGATCAAACATCTATTTTATATTGGAATCAAAGTTTTTAACATTGTTTCATATCGTATATACGATTTTTCCTTCATATACGCGTAACGTCGAAAAACGAAAAGTTGAAATCTCGTTCAATTTCATTGATTTAAATTCTATCGATGCAGAATAAAGAATATAATAAGAATATAACGTTTTTGGTATGTTTAAATACGCGCTTTCACATGATAGTTGTTGAAAAACGTAATCGACATACGCGAGTTTCCGTATATGCGAAGATAAAATCGTGTAATCTTTAATAATAAATGTGCCACATTTTGAAAAATGTTACCAATCGATTCAGAAAATTGCATTTCATAAGATCAAACATCTATTTTAAATTGGAATCAAAGTTTTTAACATTGTTTCATATCGTATATAAGATTTTTCGCTCATATACGCGAATCGTCGAAATACGAATAGTTGAAATCTCGTTCATTTACATTGATTTTATATTCTATCGACGCAGAATAAAGAATATAACAAGAATTTAACGTTTTTAATATGATTAAATACGCGTCTTCATATGATAATTGTCGAAAAACGTAACCGACATACGCGAATTTCGGTATATGCGAAGATAATATCATTTAATCTTTAATAATACTTGTGCCAAAGTTTGAAAAATGTTACCAATCGATTCAGAACTTTGCATTTCATAAGATCAAACATCTATTTTATATTGGAATCAAAGTTTTTAACATTGTTTCATATCGTATATACGATTTTTCGTTCATATAAGCGTATCGTCGAAGAACGAAAAGTTGAAATCTCGTTTAATTTTATTGATTTTATATTCAATCCACGCAGAATAAAGGATATAACAAAATTAATACGTTTTTACTATGTTCCAATATGCGTTTTCATATGATAAATGTCGAAAAACGTAATCGACATACGCGAATTATGGTATATGCGAAGATAAAATCGTGAAATCTTTAATTATACTTGTGCCACAGTTTGAAAACTGTTACCAATCGATTGAGAACATTTCATTTCATAAGATCAAACCTGTATTTTACATTAGAATCAAAGTGTTTAACATCGATTCATATCGCATATTAGATTTTTTCGCTCATATACGCGTATCGATTCAGGACTTGGCGTTTCATAAGATCAAACATCTATTTTATATTGGAATGAAAGCTTTTAACATTGTTTCGTATCGTATATACGATATTTCCCTTAAATACACGTATCGTCGAAAAACGAAAAGTTGAAATCTTGTTCAATTTCATTGTTTTTTCATTCAATCGGCGCAGAATAAAGAATATAACAGGAATATAACGTTTTTGGTATGTTTAAATACGCGCTTTCACATGATAGTTGTTGAAAAACGTAATCGACATACGCGAGTTTCCGTATATGCGAAGATAAAATCGTGGAATCTTTAATAATAAATGTGCCACATTTTGAAAAATGTTACCAATCGATTCAGAAAATTTCATTTCATAAGATCAAACATCTATTTTAAATTGGAATCAAAGTTTTTATCATTGTTTCATATCGTATATAAGATTTTTCGCTCATATACGCGAATCGTCGAAAAACGAATAGTTGAAATCTCGTTCAATTTCATTGATTTTATATTCTATCGATAGAGAATAAAGAATATAACAATAATATAACGTTTTTACTATGATTAAATTCGCGTGTTCATATGATAATTGTCGAAAAGCATAACCGACATACGCGAATTTCGGTATATGCGAAGATAAATTCATTTTATCTTTAATAATACTTGTGCCAAAGTTTGAAAAATGTTACCAATCGATTCAGAACTTTGCATTTCATAAGATCAAACATCTATTTTATATTGGAATCAAAGTTTTTAACATTGTTTCATATCTTATATACGATTTTTCGTTCATATACGCGTATCGTCCAAAAACGAAAAGTTGAAATCTCGTACAATTTCATTGATTTTATATTCTATCGATAGAGAATGAAGAATATAACAATAATATAACGTTTTTACTATGTTTTAATACGCGTTTTCATATGATAATTGTCGAAAAACGTAATCAACATACGCGAGTTTCTGTATATGCGAAGATAAAATCGTGTAATCTTTAATAATACTTGTGCCACGTTTTGAAAAATGTTACCAATCGATTCAGAAAATTGCATTTCATAAGAGCAAACATCTATTTTATATTGGAATCAATGTTTTTAACATTGTTTCATATCGTATATACGATTTTTCGCACATATACGCGTATCGTCGTAAAACGAAAAGTTGAAATCTCGTTCAATTACATTGATTTTATATTCCATCGATGCAGAATAAAGAATATAACAATAATATAACGTTTTTACTATGTTTAAATACGCGTTTTCATATGATAATTGTCGAAAAACCTAATCGACATACGCGAATTTCAGTATATTCGAAGATGAAATCGTGAAATCTTTAATAATACTTGTGCCACGGATTGAAAAATGTTACCAATCGATTCAGAACTTTGCATTTCATCAGATCAAACATCTATTTTATATTGGAATCAAAGTTTTTAACATTGTTTCATATCGTATATACGATTTTTCGTTCATATACGCGTATCGTCGAAAAACGAAAAGTTGAAATCTCGTTCAATTTCATTGATTTAAATTCTATCGATGCAGAATAAAGAATATAATAAGAATATAACGTTTTTGGTATGTTTAAATACGCGCTTTCACATGATAGTTGTTGAAAAACGTAATCGACATGCGCGAGTTTCCGTATATGCGAAGATAAAATCGTGTAATCTTTAATAATAAATGTGCCACATTTTGAAAAATGTTACCAATCGATTCAGAAAATTGCATTTCATAAGATCAAACATCTATTTTAAATTGGAATCAAAGTTTTTAACATTACTTCATATCGTATATAAGATTTTTCGCTCATATACGCGAATCGTCGAAAAACGAATAGTTTAAATCTCGTTCATTTACATTGATTTTATATTCTATCGACGCAGAATAAAGAATATAACAAGAATATAACTTTTTTAATATGATTAAATACGCGTCTTCATATGATAATTGTCGAAAAACGTAACCGACATACGCGAATTTCGGTATATGCGAAGATAATATCATTTAATCTTTAATAATACTTGTGCCAAAGTTTGAAAAATGTTACCAATCGATTCAGAACTTTGCATTTCATAAGATCAAACATCTATTTTATATTGGAATCAAAGTTTTTAACATTGTTTCATATCGTATATACGATTTTTCGTTCATATACGCGTATCGTCCAAAAACGAAAAGTTGAAATCTTGTACAATTTCGCTGATTTTATATTCTATCGATAGAGAATGAAGAAAATAACAATAATATAACGTTTTTACTATGTTTAAATACGCGTTTTCATATGATAATTGTCGAAAAACGTAATCAACATACGCGAGTTTCTGTATATGCGAAGATAAAATCGTGTAATCTTTAATAATTCTTGTGCCACATTTTGAAAAATGTTACCAATCGAGTCAGAAAATTGCATTTCATAAGATCAAACATCTATTTTATATTGGAATCAAAGTTTTTAACATTACTTCATATCGTATATAAGATTTTTCGCTCATATACGCGCATCGTCGAAAACGGAAAAGTTGATTTCTCGTTCAATTTCATTGATTTTATATTCTATCGATGCAGAATAAAGAATATAAAAATAATATAACGTTTTTACTCTATGTAAATACGCGTTTTCATAGGATAATTGTCGAAAAACGTAATCGACATACGCGAATTTCGGTATATGCGAAGATAAATCGTGTAATCTTTAATAATACTTGTGCCACATTTTGAAAAATGTTTCCAATCGATTGTGAAAATTGCATTTCGTATGATCAAACATCTATTTTATATTGGAATCAAAGTTTTTAACATTGTTTCATATCGTATATAATATTTTTCGCTCATATACGCGCATCGTCGAAAAACGAAGAGTTGAAATCTCGTTCAATTTCATTGATTTTATATTCTATCGATAGAGAATAAAGAATATAACAATAATATAACGTTTTTACTATGTTTAAATACGCGTTTTCATATGATAATTGTCGAAAAACGTAATCGACATACGCGAATTTCGGTATATGCGAAGATAAAATCGTAAAATCTTTAATAATACTTCTGCCATATTTTGAAAAATGTTACCAATCGAATCAGAAAGTTGCATCTCATAAGATCAGACATCTCCTTTATATTGGAATCAAAGTTTATAACATTGTTTTATATTGTATATACGATTTTTCGCACATATACGCGTATCGTCGTAAAACGAAAAGTTGAAATCTCGTTCATTTACATTGATTTTATATTCCATCGATGCAGAATAAAGAATATAACAATAATATAACGTTTTTACTATGTTTAAATACGCGTTTTCATATGATAATTGTCGAAAAACCTAATCGACATACGCGAATTTCAGTATATTCGAAGATGAAATCGTGAAATCTTTAATAATACTTGTGCCACGGTTTGAAAAATATTACCAATCGATTCAGAACTTTGCATTTCATAAGATCAAACATCTATTTTATATTGGAATCAAAGTTTTTAACTACGTTTCATATCTTATATACGATTTTTCGTTCATATAAGCGTATCGTCGAAGAACGAAAAGTTGAAATCTCGTTTAATTTTATTGATTTTATATTCAATCCACGCAGAATAAAGGATATAACAAAATTAGTACGTTTTTACTATGTTCCAATATGCGTTTTCATATGATAAATGTCGAAAAACGTAATCGACATACGCGAATTATGGTATATGCGAAGATAAAATCGTGAAATCTTTAATTATACTTGTGCCACAGTTTGAAAACTGTTACCAATCGATTGAGAACATTTCATTTCATAAGACCAAACCTGTATTTTACATTAGAATCAAAGTGCTTAACATCGATTCATATCGCATATTCGATTTTTTCGCTCATATACGCGTATCGATTCAGGACTTGGCGTTTCATAAGATCAACCATCTATTTTATTTTGGAATGAAAGCTTTAAACATTGTTTCGTATCGTATATACGAAATTTCATTTAAAAACACGTATCGTCGAAAAACGAAAAGTTGAAATCTTGTTCAATTTCATTGTTTTTTCATTCAATCGGCGCAGAATAAAGAATATAACAGGAATATAACGTTTTTGGTATGTTTAAATACGCGCTTTCACATGATAGTTGTTGAAAAACGTAATCGACATTCGCGAGTTTCCGTATATGCGAAGATAAAATCGTGTAATCTTTAATAATAAATGTGGCACACTTTGAAAAATGTTACCAATCGATTCAGAAAATTGCATTTCATAAGATCAAACATCTATTTTATATTGGAATCAAAGTTTTTAACATTGTTTCATATCGTATATACGATTTTTCGCTCATATACGCGTATCGTCCAAAAACGAAAAGTTGAAATCTCGTACAATTTCATTGATTTTATATTCTATCGATAGAGAATGAAGAATATAACAATAATATAACGTTTCTACTATGTTTTAGTACGCGTTTTCATATGATAATTGTCGAAAAACGTAATCAACATACGCGAGTTTCTATATATGCGAAGATAAAATCGTGTAATCTTTAATAATACTTGTGCCACATTTTGAAAAATGTTACCAATCGATTCAGAAAATTGCATTTCATAAGAGCAAACATCTATTTTATATTGGAATCAAAGTTTTTAACATTGTTTCATATCGTATATAAGATTTTTCGCTCATATACGCGCATCGTCGAAAAGGAAAAGTTGATATCTCGTTCAATTTCATTGATTTTATATTCTGTCGATGCAGAATAAAGAATATAAAAATAAAATAACGTTTTTACTCTATGTAAATACGCGGTTTCATTGGATAATTTTCGAAAAACGTAATCGACATACGCGAATTTCGGTATATGCGAAGATAAATCGTGTAATCTTTAATAATACTTGTGACACATTTTGAAAAATGTTACCAATCGATTGAGAAAATTGCATTTCATAAGATCAAACATCTATTTTATATTGGAATCAAAGTTTTTAACATTGTTTCATATCGTATATACGATTTTTCGCTCATATACGCGTATCGTCCAAAAACGAAAAGTTGAAATCTCATTCAATATCATTGATTTTATATTCTATCGATAGAGAATGAAGAATATAACAATAATATAACGTTTTTACTATGTTTAAATACGCGTTTTCATATGATAATTGTCGAAAAACGTAATCGACATACGCGAATTTCGGTATATGCGAAGATAAAATCGTAAAATCTATAATATTACTTGTGCCACATTTTGAAAAATGTTACCAATCGATTCAGAAAATTGCATTTCATAAGAGCAAACATCTATTTTATATTGGAATCAAAGTTTTTAACATTGTTTCATATCGTATATACAATTTTTCGCACATATACGCGTATCGTCGTAAAACGAAAAGTTGAAATCTCGTTCAATTACATTGATTTTATATTCCATCGATGCAGAATAAAGAATATAACAATAATATAACGTTTTTACTATGTTTAAATACGCGTTTTCATATGATAATTGTCGAAAAACCTAATCGACATACGCGAATTTCAGTATATTCGAAGATGAAATCGTGAAATCTTTAATAATACTTGTGCCACGGTTTGAAAAATGTTACCAATCGATTCAGAACTTTGCAGTTCATAAGATCAAACATCTATTTTATATTGGAATCAAAGTTTTTAACATTGTTTCATATCGTATATACGATTTTTCGTTCATATACGCGTATCGTCGAAAAACGAATAGTTGAAATCTCGTTCATTTACATTGATTTTATATTCTATCGACGCAGAATAAAGAATATAACAAGAATTTAACGTTTTTAATATGATTAAATACGCGTCTTCATATGATAATTGTCGAAAAACGTAACCGACATACGCGAATTTCGGTATATGCGAAGATAATATCATTTAATCTTTAATAATATTTGTGCCAAAGTTTGAAAAATGTTACCAATCGATTCAGAACTTTGCATTTCATAAGATCAAACTTCTATTTTATATTGGAATCAAAGTTTTTAACATTGTTTCATATCGTATATACGATTTTTCGTTCATATAAGCGTATCGTCGAAGAACGAAAAGTTGAAATCTCGTTTAATTTTATTGATTTTATATTCAATCCACGCAGAATAAAGGATATAACAAAATTAATACGTTTTTACTATGTTCCAATATGCGTTTTCATATGATAAATGTCGAAAAACGTAATCGACATACGCGAATTATGGTATATGCGAAGATAAAATCGTGAAATCTTTAATTATACTTGTGCCACAGTTTGAAAACTGTTACCAATCGATTGAGAACATTTCATTTCATAAGATCAAACCTGTATTTTAAATTAGAATCAAAGTGTTTAACATCGATTTATATCGCATATTAGATTTTTTCGCTCATATACGCGTATCGATTCAGGACTTGGCGTTTCATAAGAACAAACATCTATTTTATATTGGAATGAAAGCTTTTAACATTGTTTCGTATCGTATATACGATATTTCCCTTAAATACACGTATCGTCGAAAAACGAAAAGTTGAAATCTTGTTCAATTTCATTGTTTTTTCATTCAATCGGCGCAGAATAAAGAATATAACAGGAATATAACGTTTTTGGTATGTTTAAATACGCGCTTTCACATGATAGTTGTTGAAAAACGTAATCGACATACGCGAGTTTCCGTATATGCGAAGATAAAATCGTGTAATCTTTAATAATAAATGTGCCACATTTTGAAAAATGTTACCAATCGATTCAGAAAATTGCATTTCATAAGATCAAACATCTATTTTAAATTGGAATCAAAGTTTTTATCATTGTTTCATATCGTATATAAGATTTTTCGCTCATATACGCGAATTGTCGAAAAACGAATAGTTGAAATCTCGTTCAATTTCATTGATTTTATATTCTATCGATAGAGAATAAAGAATATAGCAATAATATAACGTTTTTACTATGATTAAATTCGCGTGTTCATATGATAATTGTCGAAAAGCATAACCGACATACGCGAATTTCGGTATATGCGAAGATAAATTCATTTTATCTTTAATAATACTTGTGCCAAAGTTTGAAAAATGTTACCAATCGATTCAGAACTTTGCATTTCATAAGATCAAACATCTATTTTATATTGGAATCAAAGTTTTTAACATTGTTTCATATCTTATATACGATTTTTCGTTCATATACGCGTATCGTCCAAAAACGAAAAGTTGAAATCTCGTACAATTTCATTGATTTTATATTCTATCGTTAGAGAATGAAGAATATAACAATAATATAACGTTTTTACTATGTTTTAATACGCGTTTTCATATGATAATTGTCGAAAAACGTAATCAACATACGCGAGTTTCTGTATATGCGAAGATAAAATCGTGTAATCTTTAATAATACTTGTGCCACATTTTGAAAAATGTTACCAATCGATTCAGAAAATTGCATTTCATAAGATCAAACATCTATTTTATATTGGAATCAAAGTTTTTAACATTGTTTCATATCGTATATAAGATTTTTCGCTCATATACGCGCATCGTCGAAAAGGAAAAGTTGATATCTCGTTCAATTTCATTGATTTTATATTCTATCGATGCAGAATAAAGAATATAAAAATAAAATAACGTTTTTACTCTATGTAAATACGCGGTTTCATTGGATAATTTTCGAAAAACGTAATCGACATACGCGAATTTCGGTATATGCGAAAATAAATCGTGTAATCTTTAATAATACTTGTGACACATTTTGAAAAATGTTACCAATCGATTCAGAACTTTGCATTTCATAAGATCAAACATCTATTTTATATTGGAATCAAAGTTTTTAACATTGTTTCATATCGTATATACGATTTTTCGTTCATATACGCGTATCGTCGAAAAACGAAAAGTTGAAATCTCGTTCAATTTCATTGATTTAAATTCTATCGATGCAGAATAAAGAATATAATAAGAATATAACGTTTTTGGTATGTTTAAATACGCGCTTTCACATGATAGTTGTTGAAAAACGTAATCGACATACGCGAGTTTCCGTATATGCGAAGATAAAATCGTGTAATCTTTAATAATAAATGTGCCACATTTTGAAAAATGTTACCAATCGATTCAGAAAATTGCATTTCATAAGATCAAACATCTATTTTAAATTGGAATCAAAGTTTTAATCATTGTTTCATATCGTATATAAGATTTTTCGCTCATATACGCGAATTGTCGAAAAACGAATAGTTGAAATCTCGTTCAATTTCATTGATTTTATATTCTATCGATAGAGAATAAAGAATATAACAATAATATAACGTTTTTACTATGATTAAATTCGCGTGTTCATATGATAATTGTCGAAAAGCATAACCGACATACGCGAATTTCGGTATATGCGAAGATAAATTCATTTTATCTTTAATAATACTTGTGCCAAAGTTTGAAAAATGTTACCAATCGATTCAGAACTTTGCATTTCATAAGATCAAACATCTATTTTATATTGGAATCAAAGTTTTTAACATTGTTTCATATCTTATATACGATTTTTCGTTCATATACGCGTATCGTCCAAAAACGAAAAGTTGAAATCTCGTACAATTTCATTGATTTTATATTCTATCGATAGAGAATGAAGAATATAACAATAATATAACGTTTTTACTATGTTTTAATACGCGTTTTCATATGATAATTGTCGAAAAACGTAATCAACATACGCGAGTTTCTGTATATGCGAAGATAAAATCGTGTAATCTTTAATAATACTTGTGCCACATTTTGAAAAATGTTACCAATCGATTCAGAAAATTGCATTTCATAAGATCAAACATCTATTTTATATTGGAATCAAAGTTTTTAACATTGTTTCATATCGTATATAAGATTTTTCGCTCATATACGCGCATCGTCGAAAAGGAAAAGTTGATATCTCGTTCAATTTCATTGATTTTATATTCTGTCGATGCAGAATAAAGAATATAAAAATAAAATAACGTTTTTACTCTATGTAAATACGCGGTTTCATTGGATAATTTTCGAAAAACGTAATCGACATACGCGAATTTCGGTATATGCGAAGATAAATCGTGTAATCTTTAATAATACTTGTGACACATTTTGAAAAATGTTACCAATCGATTGAGAAAATTGCATTTCATAAGATCAAACATCTATTTTACATTGGAATCAAAGTTTTTAACATTGTTTCATATCGTATATACGATTTTTCGCTCATATACGCGTATCGTCCAAAAACGAAAAGTTGAAATCTCATTCAATATCATTGATTTTATATTCTATCGATAGAGAATGAAGAATATAACAATAATATAACGTTTTTACTATGTTTAAATACGCGTTTTCATATGATAATTGTCGAAAAACGTAATCGACATACGCGAATTTCGGTATATGCGAAGATAAAATCGTAAAATCTATAATATTACTTGTGCCACATTTTGAAAAATGTTACCAATCGATTCAGAAAATTGCATTTCATAAGAGCAAACATCTATTTTATATTGGAATCAAAGTTTTTAACATTGTTTCATATCGTATATACGATTTTTCGCACATATACGCGTATCGTCGTAAAACGAAAAGTTGAAATCTCGTTCAATTACATTGATTTTATATTCCATCGATGCAGAATAAAGAATATAACAATAATATAACGTTTTTACTATGTTTAAATACGCGTTTTCATATGATAATTGTCGAAAAACGTAACCGACATACGCGAATTTCGGTATATGCGAAGATAATATCATTTAATCTTTAATAATATTTGTGCCAAAGTTTGAAAAATGTTACCAATCGATTCAGAACTTTGCATTTCATAAGATCAAACTTCTATTTTATATTGGAATCAAAGTTTTTAACATTGTTTCATATCGTATATACGATTTTTCGTTTATATAAGCGTATCGTCGAAGAACGAAAAGTTGAAATCTCGTTTAATTTTATTGATTTTATATTCAATCCACGCAGAATAAAGGATATAACAAAATTAATACGTTTTTACTATGTTCCAATATGCGTTTTCATATGATAAATGTCGAAAAACGTAATCGACATACGCGAATTATGGTATATGCGAAGATAAAATCGTGAAATCTTTAATTATACTTGTGCCACAGTTTGAAAACTGTTACCAATCGATTGAGAACATTTCATTTCATAAGATCAAACCTGTATTTTAAATTAGAATCAAAGTGTTTAACATCGATTTATATCGCATATTAGATTTTTTCGCTCATATACGCGTATCGATTCAGGACTTGGCGTTTCATAAGAACAAACATCTATTTTATATTGGAATGAAAGCTTTTAACATTGTTTCGTATCGTATATACGATATTTCCCTTAAATACACGTATCGTCGAAAAACGAAAAGTTGAAATCTTGTTCAATTTCATTGTTTTTTCATTCAATCGGCGCAGAATAAAGAATATAACAGGAATATAACGTTTTTGGTATGTTTAAATACGCGCTTTCACATGATAGTTGTTGAAAAACGTAATCGACATACGCGAGTTTCCGTATATGCGAAGATAAAATCGTGTAATCTTTAATAATAAATGTGCCACATTTTGAAAAATGTTACCAATCGATTCAGAAAATTGCATTTCATAAGATCAAACATCTATTTTAAATTGGAATCAAAGTTTTTATCATTGTTTCATATCGTATATAAGATTTTTCGCTCATATACGCGAATTGTCGAAAAACGAATAGTTGAAATCTCGTTCAATTTCATTGATTTTATATTCTATCGATAGAGAATAAAGAATATAGCAATAATATAACGTTTTTACTATGATTAAATTCGCGTGTTCATATGATAATTGTCGAAAAGCATAACCGACATACGCGAATTTCGGTATATGCGAAGATAAATTCATTTTATCTTTAATAATACTTGTGCCAAAGTTTGAAAAATGTTACCAATCGATTCAGAACTTTGCATTTCATAAGATCAAACATCTATTTTATATTGGAATCAAAGTTTTTAACATTGTTTCATATCTTATATACGATTTTTCGTTCATATACGCGTATCGTCCAAAAACGAAAAGTTGAAATCTCGTACAATTTCATTGATTTTATATTCTATCGTTAGAGAATGAAGAATATAACAATAATATAACGTTTTTACTATGTTTTAATACGCGTTTTCATATGATAATTGTCGAAAAACGTAATCAACATACGCGAGTTTCTGTATATGCGAAGATAAAATCGTGTAATCTTTAATAATACTTGTGCCACATTTTGAAAAATGTTACCAATCGATTCAGAAAATTGCATTTCATAAGATCAAACATCTATTTTATATTGGAATCAAAGTTTTTAACATTGTTTCATATCGTATATAAGATTTTTCGCTCATATACGCGCATCGTCGAAAAGGAAAAGTTGATATCTCGTTCAATTTCATTGATTTTATATTCTATCGATGCAGAATAAAGAATATAAAAATAAAATAACGTTTTTACTCTATGTAAATACGCGGTTTCATTGGATAATTTTCGAAAAACGTAATCGACATACGCGAATTTCGGTATATGCGAAAATAAATCGTGTAATCTTTAATAATACTTGTGACACATTTTGAAAAATGTTACCAATCGATTCAGAACTTTGCATTTCATAAGATCAAACATCTATTTTATATTGGAATCAAAGTTTTTAACATTGTTTCATATCGTATATACGATTTTTCGTTCATATACGCGTATCGTCGAAAAACGAAAAGTTGAAATCTCGTTCAATTTCATTGATTTAAATTCTATCGATGCAGAATGAAGAATATAATAAGAATATAACGTTTTTGGTATGTTTAAATACGCGCTTTCACATGATAGTTGTTGAAAAACTTAATCGACATACGCGAGTTTCCGTATATGCGAAGATAAAATCGTGTAATCTTTAATAATAAATGTGCCACATTTTGAAAAATGTTACCAATCGATTTAGAAAATTGCATTTCATAAGATCAAACATCTATTTTAAATTGGAATCAAAGTTTTTAACATTGTTTCATATCGTATATAAGATTTTTCGCTCATATACGCGAATCGTCGAAAAACGAATAGTTGAAATCTCGTTCATTTACATTGATTTTATATACTATCGACGCAGAATAAAGAATATAACAAGAATATAACGTTTTTAATATGATTAAATACGCGTCTTCATATGATAATTGTCGAAAAACGTAACCGACAAACGCGAATTTCGGTATATGCGAAGATAATATCATTTAATCTTTAATAATACTTGTGCCAAAGTTTGAAAAATGTTACCAATCGATTCAGAACTTTGCATTTCATAAGATCAAACATCTATTTTATATTGGAATCAAAGTTTTTAACATTGTTTCATATCGTATATACGATTTTTCGTTCATATACGCGTATCGTCCAAAAACGAAAAGTTGAAATCTCGTACAATTTCGCTGACTTTATATTCTATCGATAGAGAATGAAGAAAATAACAATAATATAACGTTTTTACTATGTTTAAATACGCGTTTTCATATGATAATTGTCGAAAAACGTAATCAACATACGCGAGTTTCTGTATATGCGAAGATAAAATCGTGTAATCTTTAATAATACTTGTGCCACATTTTGAAAAATGTTACCAATCGATTCAGAAAATTGCATTTCATAAGATCAAACATCTATTTTATATTGGAATCGAAGTTTTTAACATTACTTCATATCGTATATAAGATTTTTCGCTCATATACGCGCATCGTCGAAAACGGAAAAGTTGATATCTCGTTCAATTTCATTGATTTTATATTCTATCGATGCAGAATAAAGAATATAAAAATAATATAAACTTTTTACTCTATGTAAATACGCGTTTTCATAGGATAATTGTCGAAAAACGTAATCGACATACGCGAATTTCGGTATATGCGAAGATAAATCGTGTAATCTTTAATAATACTTGTGCCACATTTTGAAAAATGTTTCCAATCGATTGTGAAAATTGCATTTCGTATGATCAAACATCTATTTTATATTGGAATCAAAGTTTTTAACATTGTTTCATATCGTATATAATATTTTTCGCTCATATACGCGCATCGTCGAAAAACGAAGAGTTGAAATCTCGTTCAATTTCATTGATTTTATATTCTATCGATAGAGAATAAAGAATATAACAATAATATAACGTTTTTACTATGTTTAAATACGCGTTTTCATATGATAATTGTCGAAAAACGTAATCGACATACGCGAATTTCGGTATATGCAAAGATAAAATCGTAAAATCTTTAATAATACTTCTGCCACATTTTGAAAAATGTTACCAATCGATTCAGAAAATTGCATTTCATAAGATCAGACATCTCCTTTATATTGGAATCAAAGTTTATAACATTGTTTCATATCGTATATACGATTTTTCGCACATATACGCGTATCGTCGTAAAACGAAAAGTTGAAATCTCGTTCATTTACGTTGATTTTATATTCCATCGATGCAGAATAAAGAATATAACAATAATATAACGTTTTTACTATGTTTAAATACGCGTTTTCATATGATAATTGTCGAAAAACCTAATCGACATACGCGAATTTCAGTATATTCGAAGATGAAATCGTGAAATCTTTAATAATACTTGTGCCACGGTTTGAAAAATATTACCAATCGATTCAGAACTTTGCATTTCATAAGATCAAACATCTATTTTATATTGGAATCAAAGTTTTTAACTACGTTTCATATCTTATATACGATTTTTCGTTCATATAAGCGTATCGTCGAAGAACGAAAAGTTGAAATCTCGTTTAATTTTATTGATTTTATATTCAATCCACGCAGAATAAAGGATATAACAAAATTAGTACGTTTTTACTATGTTCCAATATGCGTTTTCATATGATAAATGTCGAAAAACGTAATCGACATACGCGAATTATGGTATATGCGAAGGTAAAATCGTGAAATCTTTAATTATACTTGTGCCACAGTTTGAAAACTGTTACCAATCGATTGAGAACATTTCATTTCATAAGATCAAACCTGTATTTTACATTAGAATCAAAGTGCTTAACATCGATTCATATCGTATATACGATTTTTCGCTCATATACGGGTATCGTCCAAAAACGAAAAGTTGAAATCTCGTTCAATTTCATTGATTTTACATTCTATCGTTAGAGAATGAAGAATATAACAATAATATAACGTTTTTACTATGTTTAAATACGCGTTTTCATATGATAATTGTCGAAAAACGTAATCGACATACGCGAATTTCGGTATATGCGAAGATATATCGTGTAATCTTTAATAATACTTGTGCCACATTTTGAAAATTGTTACCAATCGATTGAGAAAATTGCATTTCATAAGATCAAACATCTATTTTATATTGGAATCAAAGTTTTTAACATTGTTTCATATCGTATATACGATTTTTCGCTCATATACGCGTATCGTCCAAAAACGAAAAGTTGAAATCTCGTTCAATTTCATTGATTTAAATTCTATCGATGCAGAATAAAGAATATAATAAGAATATAACGTTTTTGCTATGTTTAAATACGCGCTTTCATATGATAGTTGTTGAAAAACGTAATCAACATACGCGAGTTTCTGTATATGCGAAGATAAAATCGTGTAATCTTTAATAATACTTGTGCCACGTTTTGAAAAATATTATCAATCGATTCTGAAAATTGCATTTCGTAAGATCAAACATCTATTTTATATTGGAATCAAAGATTTTAACATTGTTTCATATCGTATGTTCGATTTTTCGCTCATATACGCGCATCGTCGAAATACGAAAAGTTGATATCTCGTTCAATTTCATTGATTTTATATTCTATCGATGCAGAATAAAGTATATAAAAATAATATAACGTTTTTACTCTGTGTAAATACGCGTTTTCATATGATAATTGACGAAAAACCTAATCGACATACGCGAATTTCAGTATATGCGAAGATGAAATCGTGAAATCTTTAATAATACTTGTGCCACTGTTAGAAAAATGTTACCAATCAATTCAGAACATTGCATTTCATAAGATCAAACATCTATTTTATATTGGAATCAAAGTTTTTAACATTGTTTAATATCGTATATACGATTTTTCGCTCATATACGTGTATCGTCAAAAAACGAAAACTTGAAATCTCGTCCAATTTCATTGATTTTATATTCTATCGATGCAGAATAAGGAATATAACAAGAATATAACGTTTTTACTATGTTTAAATACGCGTTTTCAAATGATAATTGTCGAAAAACCTAATCGACATACGCGAATTTCGGTATATGCGAAGATAAAATCGTGAAATCTCTAATAATACTTATGCCACAGTTAGAAAAATGTTACCAATCGATTCAGAACATTGCATTTCATAAGATCAAACATCTATTTTATATTGGTATCAAAGTTTTTAACATTCTTTCATATCGTATATACGATTTTTCGCTCATATACGCGTATCGTCGAAAAACGAAAAGTTGAAATCTCGTTCAATTTCATTGATTTTATATTCTATCGATGCAGAATAAAGAATATGACAAGAATATAACGTTGTTACTATGTCTAAATACGCGTTTTCATATGATAATTGTCGAAAAACTTAATCGACATACGCGAATTTCGGTATATGCGTAGATAAAATCGTGAAATCTTTAATAATACTTGTGCGACAGTTAGAAAAATGTTACCAATCGATTCAGAACATTGCATTTCTTACGATCAAATATCTATTTTATATTGGAATCAAAGTTTTTAACATTCTTTCATATCGTATATACGATTTTTCGCTCATATACGCGTATCGTCGAAAAACGAAAAGTTGAAATCTCGTTCAATTTCAATTGATTTTATATTCTATCGATGCAGGATAAAGAATATAAAAAGAATATAACTTTTTTACAATGTTTAAATACGAGTTTTCACATGATAATTGTCGAAAAACGTAATCGACATACGCGAATTTCGGTATATGCGAAGATAAAATCGTGAAATCTTTAATAATACTTGTGCCACAGTTAGAAAAATGTTACCATTCGATTCAGGACATTGCATTTCATAAGATCAAATATCTATTTTATATTGGAATCAAAGTTTTTAACATTCTTTTATATCGTATATACGATTTTTCGCTCATATACGCGTATCGTCGAAAAACGAAAACTTGAAATCTTGTTCAATTTCATTGATCTTATATTCTATCGATGCACAAAAAAGAATATAACAAGAATATAACGTTTTTACTATGTTTAAATACGCGTTTTCATAAGATAATTGTCGAAAAACCTAATCGACATACGCGAATTTCGGTATATGCGAAGATTAAATCTTGATATCTTTAATAATACTTGTGCCACAGTTAGAAAAATGTTACCAATCGATTCAGAACATTGCATTTCATAAGATCAAACATCTACTTTATATTAGAATAAAAGTTTTTAACATTCTTTCATATCGTATATACGATTTTTCGCTTATATACACGTATCGTCGAAAAGCGAACAGTTGAAATCTCGTTCAATTTCATTGATTTTATATTCTATCGACGCAGAATAAAGAATATAACAAGAATATAACGTTTTTACAATGTATAAATAGTCGTTTTCATATGATAATTGTAGATAAACGTAATCGGCATACGCGAATTTCAGTATGTGGAATGATAAAATCGTGAAATCTTTAATAATACTTGTGCCACAGTTAGGAAAATGTTACCAATCGATTCCGAACATTGCATTTCATCAGATCTAACACCTATTTTATATTGGAATCAAAGATTTTAACATTCTTTCATATCGTATATACGATTTTTCGCTCATATACGCGCATCGTCGAAATACGAAAACTTGAAATCTCGTTCAATTTCATTGAACTTATATTCTATCGATGCAGAATAAAGAATATAACAAGAATATAACGTATTTACTATGTTTAATTACGCGTTTTCATATGATAAATGTCGAAAAACGTAATCGACATACGCGAGTTTCTGTATATGCGAAGATAAAATCGTGTAATCTTTAATAATACTTGTTCCACGTTTTGAAAAATATTACCAATCGATTCTGAAAATTGCATTTCGTATGATCAAACATCTATTTTGTATTGGAATCAAAGTTTTTAACATTGTTTCATATGGTATATAATATTTTTCGCTCATATACGCGCATCGTCGAAAAACAAAGAGTTGAAATCTCGTTTAATTACATTGATTTTATATTCTATCGATGGAGAATAAAGAATATAACAAGAATATAACGTTTTTACTATTTTTAAATACGCTTATACATATGATAATTGTCGAAAAACGTAATCGACATGCGCGAATTTCGGAATATGCGAACATAAAATCGTGTAATCTTTAATAATACTTGTGCCACATTTTGAAAAATTTTACCAATCGATTCAGAAAATTGCATTTCATAAGATCAAACATCTATTTTATATTGGAATAAAAGTTTTTAACATTTTTTCATATCGTATATACGATTTTTCGCTCATATACGCGTATCGTCGAAAAACGAAAAGTTGAAATCTCGTTCAATTTCAATTGATTTTATATTCTATCGATGCAGGATAAAGAATATAAAAAGAATATAACGTTTTTACAATGTTTAAATACGAGTTTTCATATGATAATTGTTGAAAAACGTAATCGACATACGCGAATTTCGGTATATGCGAAGATAAAATCGTGAAATCTTTAATAATACTTGTGCCACAGTTAGAAAAATGTTACCATTCGATTCAGGACATTGCACTTCATAAGATCGAATATCTATTTTATATTGGAATCAAAGTTTTTAACATTCTTTTATATCGTATATACGATTTTTCGCTCATTTACGCGCATCGTCGAAAAAGGAAAAGTTGATATCTCGTTCAATTTCATTGATTTCATATTCTATCTATGCAGAATAAAGTATATAAATATAATATAACGTTTTTACTCTGTGTAAATACGCGTTTTCATATGATAATTGACGAAAAACCTAATCGACATACGCGAATTTCAGTATATGCGAAGATGAAATCGTGAAATCTTTAATAATACTTGTGCCACTGTTAGAAAAATGTTACCAATCAATTCAGAACATTGCATTTCATAAGATCAAACATCTATTTTATATTGGAATCAAAGTTTTTAACATTGTTTAATATCGTATATACGATTTTTCCCTCATATACGTGTATCGTCAAAAAACGAAAGCTTGAAATCTCGTCCAATTTCATTGATTTTATATTCTATCGATGCAGAATAAGGAATATAACAAGAATATAACGTTTTTACTATGTTTAAATACGCGTTTTCAAATGATAATTGTCGAAAAACCTAATCGACATACGCGAATTTCGGTTTATGCGAAGATAAAATCGTGAAATCTATAATAATACTTATGCCACAGTTAGAAAAATGTTACCAATCGATTCAGAACATTGCATTTCATAAGATCAAACATCTATTTTCTATTGGTATCAAAGTTTTTAACATTCTTTCATATCGTATATACGATTTTTCGCTCATATACGCGTATCGTCGAAAAACGAAAAGTTGAAATCTCGTTCAATTACATTGATTTTATATTCCATCGATGCAGAATAAAGAATAAAACAATAATATAACGTTTTTACTATGTTTAAATACGCGTTTTCATATGATAATTGTCGAAAAACCTAATCGACATACGCGAATTTCAGTATATTCGAAGATGAAATCGTGAAATCTTTAATAATACTTGTGCCACGGTTTGAAAAATGTTACCAATCGATTCAGAACTTTGCATTTCATAAGATCAAACATCTATTTTATATTGGAATCAAAGTTTTTAACATTGTTTCATATCGTATATACGATTTTTCGTTCATATACGCGTATCGTCGAAAAACGAAAAGTTGAAATCTCGTTCAATTTCATTGATTTAAATTCTATCGATGCAGAATAAAGAATATAATAAGAATATAACGTTTTTGGTATGTTTAAATACGCGCTTTCACATGATAGTTGTTGAAAAACGTAATCGACATACGCGAGTTTCCGTATATGCGAAGATAAAATCGTGAAATCTTTAATAATACTTGTGCCACAGTTAAAAAAATGTTACCAATCGATTCAGAAAAATGCATTTCATAAGACCAAACATCTATTTTGTATGGGAATCAAATTTTTTAACATTGTTTAATATCGTATATACGATTTTTCGCTCATATACGCGTATCGTCGAAAAACGAAAACTTGAAATCTCGTTCAATTTCATTGAACTTATATTCTATCGATGCAGAATAAAGGATATAACAAGAATATAACGTATTTACTATGTTTAATTACGCGTTTTCATATGATTATTGTCAAAAAACGTAATCGACATATGCGAATTTCGGTATATGGAAGATAAAATCGTGAAATCTTTAATACTACTTGTACCACAGTTAGATAAATGTTACCAATCGATTCAGAACATTGCATTTCTTACTATCAAACATCTATTTTATATTGGAATCAAAGTTTTTAACATTGTTTCATATCGTATATACGATTTTTCGCACATATACGCGTATCGTCCAAAAACGAAAAGTTGAAATCTCGTTCAATTTCATTGATTTAAATTCTATCGATGCAGAATAAAGAATATAATAAGAATATAACGTTTTTGCTATGTTTAAATACGCGCTTTCATATGATAGTTGTTGAAAAACGTAATCAACATACGCGAGTTTCTGTATATGCGAAGATAAAATCGTGTAATCTTTAATAATACTTGTGCCACGTTTTGAAAAATATTATCAATCGATTCTGAAAATTGCATTTCGTAAGATCAAACATCTATTTTATATTGGAATCAAAGATTTTAACATTGTTTCATATCGTATGTACGATTTTTCGCTCATATACGCGCATCGTCGAAATACGAAAAGTTGATATCTCGTTCAATTTCATTGATTTTATATTCTATCGATGCAGAATAAAGTATATAAAAATAATATAACGTTTTTACTCTGTGTAAATACGCGTTTTCATATGATAATTGACGAAAAACCTAATCGACATACGCGAATTTCAGTATATGCGAAGATGAAATCGTGAAATCTTTAATAATACTTGTGCCACTGTTAGAAAAATGTTACCAATCAATTCAGAACATTGCATTTCATAAGATCAAACATCTATTTTATATTGGAATCAAAGTTTTTAACATTGTTTAATATCGTATATACGATTTTTCGCTCATATACGTGTATCGTCAAAAAACGAAAACTTGAAATCTCGTCCAATTTCATTGATTTTATATTCTATCGATGCAGAATAAGGAATATAACAAGAATATAACGTTTTTACTATGTTTAAATACGCGTTTTCAAATGATAATTGTCGAAAAACCTAATCGACATACGCGAATTTCGGTATATGCGAAGATAAAATCGTGAAATCTCTAATAATACTTATGCCACAGTTAGAAAAATGTTACCAATCGATTCAGAACATTGCATTTCATAAGATCAAACATCTATTTTATATTGGTATCAAAGTTTTTAACATTCTTTCATATCGTATATACGATTTTTCGCTCATATACGCGTATCGTCGAAAAACGAAAAGTTGAAATCTCGTTCAATTTCATTGATTTTATATTCTATCGATGCAGAATAAAGAATATGACAAGAATATAACGTTGTTACTATGTCTAAATACGCGTTTTCATATGATAATTGTCGAAAAACTTAATCGACATACGCGAATTTCGGTATATGCGTAGATAAAATCGTGAAATCTTTAATAATACTTGTGCGACAGTTAGAAAAATGTTACCAATCGATTCAGAACATTGCATTTCTTACGATCAAATATCTATTTTATATTGGAATCAAAGTTTTTAACATTCTTTCATATCGTATATACGATTTTTCGCTCATATACGCGTATCGTCGAAAAACGAAAAGTTGAAATCTCGTTCAATTTCAATTGATTTTATATTCTATCGATGCAGGATAAAGAATATAAAAAGAATATAACTTTTTTACAATGTTTAAATACGAGTTTTCACATGATAATTGTCGAAAAACGTAATCGACATACGCGAATTTCGGTATATGCGAAGATAAAATCGTGAAATCTTTAATAATACTTGTGCCACAGTTAGAAAAATGTTACCATTCGATTCAGGACATTGCACTTCATAAGATCGAATATCTATTTTATATTGGAATCAAAGTTTTTAACATTCTTTTATATCGTATATACGATTTTTCGCTCATATACGCGTATCGTCGAAAAACGAAAACTTGAAATCTTGTTCAATTTCATTGATCTTATATTCTATCGATGCACAAAAAAGAATATAACAAGAATATAACGTTTTTACTATGTTTAAATACGCGTTTTCATAAGATAATTGTCGAAAAACCTAATCGACATACGCGAATTTCGGTATATGCGAAGATTAAATCTTGATATCTTTAATAATACTTGTGCCACAGTTAGAAAAATGTTACCAATCGATTCAGAACATTGCATTTCATAAGATCAAACATCTACTTTATATTAGAATAAAAGTTTTTAACATTCTTTCATATCGTATATACGATTTTTCGCTTATATACACGTATCGTCGAAAAGCGAACAGTTGAAATCTCGTTCAATTTCATTGATTTTATATTCTATCGACGCAGAATAAAGAATATAACAAGAATATAACGTTTTTACAATGTATAAATAGTCGTTTTCATATGATAATTGTAGAAAAACGTAATCGGCATACGCGAATTTCAGTATATGGAATGATAAAATCGTGAAATCTTTAATAATACTTGTGCCACAGTTAGGAAAATGTTACCAATCGATTCCGAACATTGCATTTCATCAGATCTAACACCTATTTTATATTGGAATCAAAGATTTTAACATTCTTTCATATCGTATATACGATTTTTCGCTCATATACGCGCATCGTCGAAATACGAAAACTTGAAATCTCGTTCAATTTCATTGAACTTATATTCTATCGATGCAGAATAAAGAATATAACAAGAATATAACGTATTTACTATGTTTAATTACGCGTTTTCATATGATAAATGTCGAAAAACGTAATCGACATACGCGAGTTTCTGTATATGCGAAGATAAAATCGTGTAATCTTTAATAATACTTGTTCCACGTTTTGAAAAATATTACCAATCGATTCTGAAAATTGCATTTCGTATGATCAAACATCTATTTTGTATTGGAATCAAAGTTTTTAACATTGTTTCATATGGTATATAATATTTTTCGCTCATATACGCGCATCGTCGAAAAACAAAGAGTTGAAATCTCGTTTAATTACATTGATTTTATATTCTATCGATGGAGAATAAAGAATATAACAAGAATATAACGTTTTTACTATTTTTAAATACGCTTATACATATGATAATTGTCGAAAAACGTAATCGACATGCGCGAATTTCGGAATATGCGAAGATAAAATCGTGTAATCTTTAATAATACTTGTGCCACATTTTGAAAAATTTTACCAATCGATTCAGAAAATTGCATTTCATAAGATCAAACATCTATTTTATATTGGAATAAAAGTTTTTAACATTTTTTCATATCGTATATACGATTTTTCGCTCATATACGCGTATCGTCGAAAAACGAAAAGTTGAAATCTCGTTCAATTTCAATTGATTTTATATTCTATCGATGCAGGATAAAGAATATAAAAAGAATATAACGTTTTTACAATGTTTAAATACGAGTTTTCATATGATAATTGTTGAAAAACGTAATCGACATACGCGAATTTCGGTATATGCGAAGATAAAATCGTGAAATCTTTAATAATACTTGTGCCACAGTTAGAAAAATGTTACCATTCGATTCAGGACATTGCACTTCATAAGATCGAATATCTATTTTATATTGGAATCAAAGTTTTTAAAATTCTTTTATATCGTATATACGATTTTTCGCTCATTTACGCGCATCGTCGAAAAAGGAAAAGTTGATATCTCGTTCAATTTCATTGATTTCATATTCTATCTATGCAGAATAAAGTATATAAATATAATATAACGTTTTTACTCTGTGTAAATACGCGTTTTCATATGATAATTGACGAAAAACCTAATCGACATACGCGAATTTCAGTATATGCGAAGATGAAATCGTGAAATCTTTAATAATACTTGTGCCACTGTTAGAAAAATGTTACCAATCAATTCAGAACATTGCATTTCATAAGATCAAACATCTATTTTATATTGGAATCAAAGTTTTTAACATTGTTTAATATCGTATATACGATTTTTCCCTCATATACGTGTATCGTCAAAAAACGAAAGCTTGAAATCTCGTCCAATTTCATTGATTTTATATTCTATCGATGCAGAATAAGGAATATAACAAGAATATAACGTTTTTACTATGTTTAAATACGCGTTTTCAAATGATAATTGTCGAAAAACCTAATCGACATACGCGAATTTCGGTTTATGCGAAGATAAAATCGTGAAATCTATAATAATACTTATGCCACAGTTAGAAAAATGTTACCAATCGATTCAGAACATTGCATTTCATAAGATCAAACATCTATTTTCTATTGGTATCAAAGTTTTTAACATTCTTTCATATCGTATATACGATTTTTCGCTCATATACGCGTATCGTCGAAAAACGAAAAGTTGAAATCTCGTTCAATTACATTGATTTTATATTCCATCGATGCAGAATAAAGAATAAAACAATAATATAACGTTTTTACTATGTTTAAATACGCGTTTTCATATGATAATTGTCGAAAAACCTAATCGACATACGCGAATTTCAGTATATTCGAAGATGAAATCGTGAAATCTTTAATAATACTTGTGCCACGGTTTGAAAAATGTTACCAATCGATTCAGAACTTTGCATTTCATAAGATCAAACATCTATTTTATATTGGAATCAAAGTTTTTAACATTGTTTCATATCGTATATACGATTTTTCGTTCATATACGCGTATCGTCGAAAAACGAAAAGTTGAAATCTCGTTCAATTTCATTGATTTAAATTCTATCGATGCAGAATAAAGAATATAATAAGAATATAACGTTTTTGGTATGTTTAAATACGCGCTTTCACATGATAGTTGTTGAAAAACGTAATCGACATACGCGAGTTTCCGTATATGCGAAGATAAAATCGTGAAATCTTTAATAATACTTGTGCCACAGTTAAAAAAATGTTACCAATCGATTCAGAAAAATGCATTTCATAAGACCAAACATCTATTTTGTATGGGAATCAAATTTTTTAACATTGTTTAATATCGTATATACGATTTTTCGCTCATATACGCGTATCGTCGAAAAACGAAAACTTGAAATCTCGTTCAATTTCATTGAACTTATATTCTATCGATGCAGAATAAAGGATATAACAAGAATATAACGTATTTACTATGTTTAATTACGCGTTTTCATATGATTATTGTCAAAAAACGTAATCGACATATGCGAATTTCGGTATATGGAAGATAAAATCGTGAAATCTTTAATACTACTTGTACCACAGTTAGATAAATGTTACCAATCGATTCAGAACATTGCATTTCTTACTATCAAACATCTATTTTATATTGGAATCAAAGTTTTTAACATTCTTTCATATCGTATATACGATTTTTCGCTCCTATACGCGTATCGTCGAAAAACGAAAACTTGAAAACTCGCTCAATTTCATTGATTTTATATACTTTCGATGCAGAATAAAGAATATAACAAGATTATATCGTTTTTACTGTGTTTAAATACGCGTTTTCATATGATAATTGTCGAAAAACGTAATCGACATACGCGAATTTCGGTATATGCGAAGATAAAATCATGAAATCTTTAATAATACTTGTGCCACAGTTAGAAAAATGTTACCAATCGATTCAGAACATTGCATTTCATAAGATCAAACATCTATTTTATATTGGAATCAAAGTTTTTAACATTCTTTCATATCGTATATACGATTTTTCGCTCATATACGCGTATCGTCGAAAAACGAAAGTTGAAATCTCGTTCAATTTCAATTGATTTTATATTCTATCGATGCAGGATAAAGAATATAAAAAGAATATAACGTTTTTACAATGTTTAAATACGAGTTTTCATATGATAATTGTTGAAAAACGTAATCGACATACGCGAATTTCGGTATATGCGAAGATAAAATCGTGAAATCTTTAATAATACTTGTGCCACAGTTAGAAAAATGTTACCATTCGATTCAGGACATTGCACTTCATAAGATCGAATATCTATTTTATATTGGAATCAAAGTTTTTAACATTCTTTTATATCGTATATACGATTTTTCGCTCATATACGCGTATCGTCGAAAAACGAAAACTTGAAATCTCGTTCAATTTCATTGATCTTATATTCTATCGATGCACAAAAAAGAATATAACAAGAATATAACGTTTTTACTATGTTTAAATACGCGTTTTCATACGATAATTGTCGAAAAACCTAATCGACATACGCGAATTTCGGTATATGCGAAGATTAAATCTTGATATCTTTAATAATACTTGTGCCACAGTTAGAAAAATGTTACCAATCGATTCAGAACATTGCATTTCATAAGATCAAACATCTACTTTATATTAGAATAAAAGTTTTTAACATTCTTTCATATCGTATATACGATTTTTCGCTTATATACACGTATCGTCGAAAAGCGAAAAGTTGAAATCTCGTTCAATTTCATTGATTTTATATTCCATCGACGCAGAATAAAGAATATAACAAGAATATAACGTTTTTACAATGTATAAATAGTCGTTTTCATATGGTAATTGTCGAAAAAAGTAATCGACATACGCGAATTTCGGTATATGCAAAGATAAAATCGTGAAATCTTTAATAATACTTTTGCCACAGTTAGATAAATGTTACCAATCGATTCAGAACATTGCATTTCACCAGATCAAACATCTATTTTATATTGGTATCAAAGATTTTAACATTCTTTCATATTGTATATACGATTTCTCGCTCATATACGCGTATCGTCAAAAAACGAAAAGTTGAAATCTCCTTCAATTTCATTGATTTTATATTCTATTGATGCAGAATAAAGAATACAACAAGAATATAATGTTTTTACAATGTATAAATAGTCGTTTTCATATGATAATTGTCGAAAAACGTAATCGGCATACGCGAATTTCGGTATATGCAAAGATAAAATCGTGAAATCTTTAATAATACTTGTGCCACAGTTAGGAAAATGTTACCAATCGATTCAGAACATTGCATTTCATCAAATCTAACATATATTTTATATTGGAATCAAAGATTTTAACTTTCTTTCATATCGTATATACGATTTTTCGCTCATATACGCGTATCGTCGAAAAACAAAAAGTTGAAATCTCGTTCACTTTCATTGATTTTATATTCTATCAAAGCAGAATAAAAAATATAACAAGAATATAACGTTTTTACAATGTATAAATAGTCGTTTTCATATGATAATTGTAGAAAAACGTAATCGGCATACGCGAATTTCAGTATATGGAATGATAAAATCGTGAAATCTTTAATAATACTTGTGCCACAGTTAGGAAAATGTTACCAATCGGTTCAGAACATTGCATTTCATCAGATCTAACACCTATTTTATATTGGAATCAAAGATTTTAACATTCTTTCATATCGTATATACGATTTTTCGCTCATATACGCGTATAGTCGAAAAACGAAATGTTGAAATCTCGTTCAATTTCATTGATCTTATATTCTATCGATGTAGAATAAAGAATATATCAAGAATATAACGTTTTTACTATGTATAAAAAGGCGTTTTCATATAATAATAGTCGAAAAACTTAATCGACATAGGCGAATTTCGGTATATGCGAAGATAAAATCGTGAAATCTTTAACAATACTTGAGCAACAGTTTGGAAAATGTCACCAATCGAATCAGAACATTGCATTTCATCAGATCAAACATCTATTTTATATTGGAATCAAAGTTTTAAACATTCTTTCATATCGTATATAAGATTTTTCGCTCATATACGCGTATCGTCGAAAAACGAAAAGTTGAAATCTCGTTCAATTTCATTGATCTTATATTCTAACGATGCACAAAAAAGAATATAACAAGATAATAATGTTTCTACTATGTTTTAATACGCGTTTTCATACGATAATTGTCGAAAAACCTAATCGACATACGCGAATTTCGGTATATGCGAAGATAAAATCGTGATATCTTTAATAATAGTTGTGCCACAGTTAGAAAAATGTTACCAATCGATTCAGAACATTGCATTTCATCAGATCAAACATCTATTTTATATTGGAATCAAAGTTTTTAACATTCATTCATTTCGTATATACGATTTTTCGCTCATATACGCGTATCGTCGAAAAACGAAAAGTTGAAATCTCGTTCAATTTCATTGATTTTAAATTCTATCGATGCATAATAAAGGATATAACGTTTTTACTGTGTTTAGATAAGCGTTTTCATATGATAATTGTCGAAAAACGTAATCGTCATACGCGAATTTCGGTATATGCGAAGATAAAATCGTGAAATCTTTAATAATACTTGTGCCACAGTTACAAAAATGTTACCAATCGATTCAGAACATTGCATTTCATCAGATCAAACATCTATTTTATATTGGAATCAAAGTTTTTAACATTCAGTCATATCGTATATACGATTTTTCGCACATATAGGCGTATCATCGAAAAACGAAAACTTGAAATCTCGTTCAATTTCATTGATTTTATATTCTAACGATGCAGAATAAATAATATAACAAGAATATAACGTTTTTACTATGTTTAAATACGTGTTTTCATATGATAATTGTCGAAAAACGTAATCGACATACGCGAATTTCGGTATATGCGAAGATAAAATCGTGAAACCTTTAATAATACTTGTGCCACACTTAGAAAAATGTTACCATTCGATTCAGGACATTGCACTTCATAAGATCAAATATCAATTTTATATTGGAATCAAAGTTTTTAACATTCTTTTATATCGTATATACGATTTTTCGCTCATATACGCGTATAGTCGAAAAGCGAAAACTTGAAATCTCGTTCAATTTTATTGATTTTATATTCTATCGATGCAGAATAACGAATATAACAAGAATATAACGTTTTTACTATGTTTAAATACGTGTTTTCATATGATAATTGTCGAAAAACGTAATCGGCATACGCGTATTTCGGTATATGCGAAGATTAATCGTGAAATCTTTAATAATACTTGTGCCACAGTTAGAAAAATGTTACCAATCGATTCAGAACATTGCATTTCATAAGATCAAACATCTATTTTATAATGGAATCAAAGTTTTTAAAATTCTTTCATTTGGTATATACGATTTTTCGCTCATATACGCGAAAGGTCGAAAAACGAATAATTGAAATCTCGTTCAATTTCATTGATTTTATATTCTATCGATGCAGAATAAAGAATATAACAAGAATATAACGTTTTTACTATGATTAAATACGCGTTTTCATATGATAATTGTCGAAAAACGTAATCGACATACGCAAATTTCGGTATATGCGAAGATAAAATCTTGAAATCTTTAATAATATTTGTGCCACAGTTAGGAAAATGTTACCAATCGATTCAGAACATTGAATTTCATGAGATCAAACATCTATTTTTTATTGGAATCAAAGTTCTTAACATTCTTTCATAACGTATATACGATTTTTCGCTCAAATACGCGTATCGTCGAAAAGCGAAAAGTTGTAATCTCCTTCAATTTCATTGATTTTATTTTCTATCGATGCAGATTCAAGAATATAACAATAATATAACGTTTTTACTACGTTTAAATACGCGTTTTCATATGCTAATTGTCGAAAAACGTAATCGACATACGCGTATTTCGGTATATGCGAAAATAAAATCGTGAAATCTGTAATAATACTTGTGCCACAGTTAGAAAAATGTTACCAATCGATTCAGAACATTGCATTTCAAGAAATCAAACATCTATATTATATTGGAATCAAAGTTTTTAACATTCTTTCATATCGTACATTCGATTTTTCGCTCGAATACGCGAATCGTCGAAAAACGAATACTTGAAATCTCGTTCAATTTCATTGATTTTATATTCTATGGATGCAGAATAAAGAATATAACAAGAATATAACGTTTTTACTATGTTTAAATGCGCGTTTTCATATGATAATAGTCGAAAAAATAATCGACCTACGCGAATTCCGGTATATGCGAAGATAAAATCGTGAAATCTTTAATAATACTTGTGCCACAATTAGAATAATGTTAGCAATCAATTCAGAATATTGCATTTCATAAGATCAAACTTCTACTTTATATTGGAATCAAAGTTTTTAACATTCTTTCATCACGTATATACGATTTTTCGCTCATATACGCATATCGTCGAAAAACGAATACTTGAAATCACGTTGAATATCATTGATTTTATATTCTATCGATGCAGAATAAAGAATATAACAAGAATATTACGTTTTTACTATGTTTAAATACGTGTTTTCATATGATAATTGTCGAAAAACTTAATCGACATACGCGAATTTCGGTATATGCGAATATAAAATCGTGAAATCTTTAATAATACTTGTGTCACAGTTAGAAAAATGTTACCAATCGATTCAGAACATTGCATTTCATAAGATCAAACATCTATTTTATATTGGTATCAAAGTTTTTAACATTCTTTCATATCGTATGTACGATTTTTCGCTCATATACGCGTATCGTCGAAATACGAAAAGTTGAAATCTCGTTCAAATTCATTGATTTTATATTCTATCAATGCAGAATAAAGAATATAACAAGAATATGACGTTTTTACTATGATTAAATACGCGTTTTCATATGATAATAGTCGAAAAACCTAATCGACATACGCAAATTTCGGTATATGCGAAGATAAAATCGTGAAATCTTTAATAATATTTGTGCCACAGTTAGGAAAATGTTACCAATCGATTCAGAACATTGCATTTCATCAGATCTAACATCTATTTTATATTGGAATCAATGTATTTAACATTCTTTCATATCGTTTATACGATTTTTCGCTCATATACGCGTATCGTCGAAAAACAAAAAGTTGAAATCTCGTTCAAATTAATTGATTTTATATTCTATCGATGCAGAATAAAGAATATAACGTTTTTACTATGTTTAAATGCGCGTTTTCATATGATAATAGTCGAAAAAATAATCGACCTACGCGAATTCCGGTATATGCGAAGATAAAATCGTGAAATCTTTAATAATACTTGTGCCACAATTAGAATAATGTTACCAATCAATTCAGAATATTGCATTTCATAAGATCAAACATCTACTTTATATTGGAATCAAAGTTTTTAACATTCTTTCATCACGTATATACGATTTTTCGCTCATATACGCATATCGTCGAAAAACGAAAACTTGATATTTCGTTCAATTTCATTGATTTTATTTTCTATCGAAGCAGATTTAAGAATATAACAAGAATATAACGTTTTTACTTTGTTTAAATAAGCGTTTTCATATGATCATTGTCGAAAAACGTAATCGACATACGCGTATTTCGGTATATGCGAAGATAAAATCGTGAAATCTTTAATAATACTTGTGCCACAGTTAGAAAAATGTTACCAATCGATTCAGAACATTGCATTTCATAAGATCAAACATCTATTTTATAATGGAATCAAAGTTTTTAACATTCTTTCATTTCTTATATACGATTTTTCGCTCATATACGCGAATCGTCGAAAAACGAATACTTGAAATCTCGTTGAATATCATTGATTTTATATTCTATCGATGCAGAATAAAGAATATAACAAGAATATTACGTTTTTACTATGTTTAAATACGTGTTTTCATATGATAATTGTCGAAAAACGTAATCGTCATACGCGAATTTCGGTATATGCGAAGATAAAATCGTGAAATCTTTAATAATACTTGTGCCACAGTTAGAAAAATGTTACCAATCGATTCAGAACATTGCATTTCATCAGATCAAACATCTATTTTATATTGGAATCAAAGTTTTTAACATTCAGTCATATCGTATATACGATTTTTCGCACATATAGGCGTATCATCGAAAAACGAAAACTTGAAATCTCGTTCAATTTCATTGATTTTATATTCTAACGATGCAGAATAAAGAATATAACAAGAATATAACGTTTTTACTATGTTTAAATACGTGTTTTCATATGATAATTGTCGAAAAACGTAATCGACATACGCGAATTTCGGTATATGCGAAGATAAGATCGTGAAACCTTTAATAATACTTGTGCCACAGTTAGAAAAATGTTACCATTCGATTCAGGACATTGCACTTCATAAGATCAAATATCAATTTTATATTGGAATCAAAGTTTTTAACATTCTTTTATATCGTATATACGATTTTTCGCTCATATACGCGTATAGTCGAAAAGCGAAAACTTGAAATCTCGTTCAATTTTATTGATTTTATTTTTTATCGATGCAGAATAACGAATATAACAAGTATATAACGTTTTTACTATGTTTAAATACGTGTTTTCATATGATAATTGTCGAAAAACTTAATCGACATACGCGAATTTCGGTATATGCGAATATAAAATCGTGAAATCTTTAATAATACTTGTGTCACAGTTAGAAAAATGTTACCAATCGATTCAGAACATTCAATTTCATAAGATCAAACATCTATTTTATATTGGTATCAAAGTTTTTAACATTCTTTCATATCGTATATACGATTTTTCGCTCATATACGCGTATCGTCGAAAAACGAAAAGTTGAAATCTCGTTCAAATTCATTGATTTTATATTCTATCAATGCAGAATAAAGAATATAACAAGAATATGACGTTTTTACTATGATTAAATACGCGTTTTCATATGATAATAGTCGAAAAACCTAATCGACATACGCAAATTTCGATATATGCGAAGATAAAATCGTGAAATCTTTAATAATATTTGTGCCACAGTTAGGAAAATGTTACCAATCGATTCAGAACATTGCATTTCATCAGATCTAACATCTATTTTATATTGGAATCAATGTATTTAACATTCTTTCATATCGTTTATACGATTTTTGCTCATATACACGTATCGTCGAAAAACAAAAAGTTGAAATCTCGTTCAAATTAATTGATTTTATATTCTATCGATGCAGAATAAAGAATATAACGTTCTTACTATGTTTAAATGCGCGTTTTCATATGATAATAGTCGAAAAAATAATCGACCTACGCGAATTCCGGTATATGCGAAGATAAAATCGTGAAATCTTTAATAATACTTGTGCCACAATTAGAATAATGTTACCAATCAATTCAGAATATTGCATTTCATAAGATCAAACATCTTCTTTATATTGGAATCAAAGTTTTTAACATTCTTTCATCACGTATATACGATTTTTCGCTCATATACGCATATCGTCGAAAAACGAAAACTTGATATTTCGTTCAATTTCATTGATTTTATTTTCTATCGAAGCAGATTAAAGAATATAACAAGAATATAACGTTTTTACTTTGTTTAAATAAGCGTTTTCATATGATCATTGTCGAAAAACGTAATCGACATACGCGTATTTCGGTATATGCGAAGATAAAATCGTGAAATCTTTAATAATACTTGTGCCACAGTTAGAAAAATGTTACCAATCGATTCAGAACATTGCATTTCATAAGATCAAACATCTATTTTATAATGGAATCAAAGTTTTTAACATTCTTTCATTTCTTATATACGATTTTTCGCTCATATACGCGAATCGTCGAAAAACGAATACTTGAAATCTCGTTGAATATCATTGATTTTATATTCTATCGATGCAGAATAAAGAATATAACAAGAATATTACGTTTTTACTATGTTTAAATACGTGTTTTCATATGATAATTGTCGAAAAACGTAATCGTCATACGCGAATTTCGGTATATGCGAAGATAAAATCGTGAAATCTTTAATAATACTTGTGCCACAGTTACAAAAATGTTACCAATCGATTCAGAACATTGCATTTCATCAGATCAAACATCTATTTTATATTGGAATCAAAGTTTTTAACATTCAGTCATATCGTATATACGATTTTTCGCACATATAGGCGTATCGTCGAAAAACGAAAACTTGAAATCTCGTTCAATTTCATTGATTTTATATTCTAACGATGCAGAATAAAGAATATAACAAGAATATAACGTTTTTACTATGTTTAAATACGTGTTTTCATATGATAATTGTCGAAAAACGTAATCGACATACGCGAATTTCGGTATATGCGAAGATAAAATCTTGAAACCTTTAATAATACTTGTGCCACAGTTAGAAAAATGTTACCATTCGATTCAGGACATTGCACTTCATAAGATCAAATATCTATTTTATAATGGAATCAAAGTTTTTAACATTCTTTTATATCGTATATACGATTTTTCGCTCATATACGCGTATCGTCGAAAAACGAAAACTTGAAATCTCGTTCAATTTTATTGATATATTTTCTATCGATGCAGAATAACGAATATAACAAGAATATAACGTTTTTACTATGATTAAATACGCGTTTTCATATGATAATTGTCGAAAAACTTAATCGACATACGCGAATTTCGGTATATGCGAATATAAAATCGTGAAATCTTTAATAATACTTGTGTCACAGTTAGAAAAATGTTACCAATCGATTCAGAACATTCAATTTCATAAGATCAAACATCTATTTTATATTGGTATCAAAGTTTTTAACATTCTTTCATATCGTATATACGATTTTTCGCTCATATACGCGTATCGTCGAAATACGAAAAGTTGAAATCTCGTTCAAATTCATTGATTTTATATTCTATCAATGCAGAATAAAGAATATAACAAGAATATGACGTTTTTACTATGATTAAATACGCGTTTTCATATGATAATAGTCGAAAAACCTAATCGACATACGCAAATTTCGGTATATGCGAAGATAAAATCGTGAAACCTTTAATAATACTTGTGCCACAGTTAGAAAAATGTTACCATTCGATTCAGGACATTGCACTTCATAAGATCAAATATCAATTTTATATTGGAATCAAAGTTTTTAACATTCTTTTATATCGTATATACGATTTTTCGCTCATATACGCGTATAGTCGAAAAGCGAAAACTTGAAATCTCGTTCAATTTTATTGATTTTATTTTTTATCGATGCAGAATAACGAATATAACAAGTATATAACGTTTTTACTATGTTTAAATACGTGTTTTCATATGATAATTGTCGAAAAACTTAATCGACATACGCGAATTTCGGTATATGCGAATATAAAATCGTGAAATCTTTAATAATACTTGTGTCACAGTTAGAAAAATGTTACCAATCGATTCAGAACATTCAATTTCATAAGATCAAACATCTATTTTATATTGGTATCAAAGTTTTTAACATTCTTTCATATCGTATATACGATTTTTCGCTCATATACGCGTATCGTCGAAATACGAAAAGTTGAAATCTCGTTCAAATTCATTGATTTTATATTCTATCAATGCAGAATAAAGAATATAACAAGAATATGACGTTTTTACTATGATTAAATACGCGTTTTCATATGATAATAGTCGAAAAACCTAATCGACATACGCAAATTTCGATATATGCGAAGATAAAATCGTGAAATCTTTAATAATATTTGTGCCACAGTTAGGAAAATGTTACCAATCGATTCAGAACATTGCATTTCATCAGATCTAACATCTATTTTATATTGGAATCAATGTATTTAACATTCTTTCATATCGTTTATACGATTTTTGCTCATATACACGTATCGTCGAAAAACAAAAAGTTGAAATCTCGTTCAAATTAATTGATTTTATATTCTATCGATGCAGAATAAAGAATATAACGTTCTTACTATGTTTAAATGCGCGTTTTCATATGATAATAGTCGAAAAAATAATCGACCTACGCGAATTCCGGTATATGCGAAGATAAAATCGTGAAATCTTTAATAATACTTGTGCCACAATTAGAATAATGTTACCAATCAATTCAGAATATTGCATTTCATAAGATCAAACATCTTCTTTATATTGGAATCAAAGTTTTTAACATTCTTTCATCACGTATATACGATTTTTCGCTCATATACGCATATCGTCGAAAAACGAAAACTTGATATTTCGTTCAATTTCATTGATTTTATTTTCTATCGAAGCAGATTAAAGAATATAACAAGAATATAACGTTTTTACTTTGTTTAAATAAGCGTTTTCATATGATCATTGTCGAAAAACGTAATCGACATACGCGTATTTCGGTATATGCGAAGATAAAATCGTGAAATCTTTAATAATACTTGTGCCACAGTTAGGAAAATGTTACCAATCGATTCAGAACATTGCATTTCATAAGATCAAACATCTATTTTATAATGGAATCAAAGTTTTTAACATTCTTTCATTTCTTATATACGATTTTTCGCTCATATACGCGAATCGTCGAAAAACGAATACTTGAAATCTCGTTGAATATCATTGATTTTATATTCTATCGATGCAGAATAAAGAATATAACAAGAATATTACGTTTTTACTATGTTTAAATACGTGTTTTCATATGATAATTGTCGAAAAACGTAATCGTCATACGCGAATTTCGGTATATGCGAAGATAAAATCGTGAAATCTTTAATAATACTTGTGCCACAGTTACAAAAATGTTACCAATCGATTCAGAACATTGCATTTCATCAGATCAAACATCTATTTTATATTGGAATCAAAGTTTTTAACATTCAGTCATATCGTATATACGATTTTTCGCACATATAGGCGTATCATCGAAAAACGAAAACTTGAAATCTCGTTCAATTTCATTGAATCTATATTCTAACGATGCAGAATAAAGAATATAACAAGAATATAACGTTTTTATTATGTTTAAATACCTGTTTTTATATGATAATTGTCGAAAAACGTAATCGACATACGCGAATTTCGGTATATGCGAAGATAAAATCGTGAAACCTTTAATAATACTTGTGCCACAGTTAGAAAAATGTTACCATTCGATTCAGGACATTGCACTTCATAAGATCAAATATCAATTTTATATTGGAATCAAAGTTTTTAACATTCTTTTATATCGTATATACGATTTTTCGCTCATATACGCGTATAGTCGAAAAGCGAAAACTTGAAATCTCGTTCAATTTTATTGATTTTATTTTTTATCGATGCAGAATAACGAATATAACAAGAATATAACGTTTTTACTATGTTTAAATACGTGTTTTCATATGATAATTGTCGAAAAACTTAATCGACATACGCGAATTTCGGTATATGCGAATATAAAATCGTGAAATCTTTAATAATACTTGTGTCACAGTTAGAAAAATGTTACCAATCGATTCAGAACATTCAATTTCATAAGATCAAACATCTATTTTATATTGGTATCAAAGTTTTTAACATTCTTTCATATCGTATATACGATTTTTCGCTCATATACGCGTATCGTCGAAATACGAAAAGTTGAAATCTCGTTCAAATTCATTGATTTTATATTCTATCAATGCAGAATAAAGAATATAACAAGAATATGACGTTTTTACTATGATTAAATACGCGTTTTCATATGATAATAGTCGAAAAACCTAATCGACATACGCAAATTTCGGTATATGCGAAGATAAAATCGTGAAATCTTTAATAATATTTGTGCCACAGTTAGGAAAATGTTACCAATCGATTCAGAACATTGCATTTCATCAGATCTAACATCTATTTTATATTGGAATCAATGTATTTAACATTCTTTCATATCGTTTATACGATTTTTCGCTCATATACACGTATCGTCGAAAAACAAAAAGTTGAAATCTCGTTCAAATTAATTGATTTTATATTCTATCGATGCAGAATAAAGAATATAACGTTTTTACTATGTTTAAATGCGCGTTTTCATATGATAATAGTCGAAAAAATAATCGACCTACGCGAATTCCGGTATATGCGAAGATAAAATCGTGAAATCTTTAATAATACTTGTGCCACAATTAGAATAATGTTACCAATCAATTCAGAATATTGCATTTCATAAGATCAAACATCTTCTTTATATTGGAATCAAAGTTTTTAACATTCTTTCATCACGTATATACGATTTTTCGCTCATATACGCATATCGTCGAAAAACGAAAACTTGATATTTCGTTCAATTTCATTGATTTTATTTTCTATCGAAGCAGATTAAAGAATATAACAAGAATATAACGTTTTTACTTTGTTTAAATAAGCGTTTTCATATGATCATTGTCGAAAAACGTAATCGACATACGCGTATTTCGGTATATGCGAAGATAAAATCGTGAAATCTTTAATAATACTTGTGCCACAGTTAGAAAAATGTTACCAATCGATTCAGAACATTGCATTTCATAAGATCAAACATCTATTTTATAATGGAATCAAAGTTTTTAACATTCTTTCATTTCTTATATACGATTTTTCGCTCATATACGCGAATCGTCGAAAAACGAATACTTGAAATCTCGTTAAATATCATTGATTTTATATTCTATCGATGCAGAATAAAGAATATAACAAGAATATTACGTTTTTACTATGTTTAAATACGTGTTTTCATATGATAATTGTCGAAAAACGTAATCGTCATACGCGAATTTCGGTATATGCGAAGATAAAATCGTGAAATCTTTAATAATACTTGTGCCACAGTTACAAAAATGTTACCAATCGATTCAGAACATTGCATTTCATCAGATCAAACATCTATTTTATATTGGAATCAAAGTTTTTAACATTCAGTCATATCGTATATACGATTTTTCGCACATATAGGCGTATCATCGAAAAACGAAAACTTGAAATCTCGTTCAATTTCATTGAATCTATATTCTAACGATGCAGAATAAAGAATATAACAAGAATATAACGTTTTTATTATGTTTAAATACCTGTTTTTATATGATAATTGTCGAAAAACGTAATCGACATACGCGAATTTCGGTATATGCGAAGATAAAATCGTGAAACCTTTAATAATACTTGTGCCACAGTTAGAAAAATGTTACCATTCGATTCAGGACATTGCACTTCATAAGATCAAATATCAATTTTATATTGGAATCAAAGTTTTTAACATTCTTTTATATCGTATATACGATTTTTCGCTCATATACGCGTATAGTCGAAAAGCGAAAACTTGAAATCTCGTTCAATTTTATTGATTTTATTTTTTATCGATGCAGAATAACGAATATAACAAGAATATAACGTTTTTACTATGTTTAAATACGTGTTTTCATATGATAATTGTCGAAAAACTTAATCGACATACGCGAATTTCGGTATATGCGAATATAAAATCGTGAAATCTTTAATAATACTTGTGTCACAGTTAGAAAAATGTTACCAATCGATTCAGAACATTCAATTTCATAAGATCAAACATCTATTTTATATTGGTATCAAAGTTTTTAACATTCTTTCATATCGTATATACGATTTTTCGCTCATATACGCGTATCGTCGAAATACGAAAAGTTGAAATCTCGTTCAAATTCATTGATTTTATATTCTATCAATGCAGAATAAAGAATATAACAAGAATATGACGTTTTTACTATGATTAAATACGCGTTTTCATATGATAATAGTCGAAAAACCTAATCGACATACGCGTATTTCGGTATATGCGAAGATTAATCGTGAAATCTTTAATAATACTTGTGCCACAGTTAGAAAAATGTTACCAATCGATTCAGAACATTGCATTTCATAAGATCAAATATCTATTTTATAATGGAAACAAAGTTTTTAAAATTCTTTCATTTGGTATATACGATTTTTCGCTCATATACGCGAAAGGTCGAAAAACGAATACTTGAAATCTCGTTCAATTTCATTGATTTTATATTCTATCGATGCAGAATAAAGAATATAACAAGAATATGACGTTTTTACTATGATTAAATACGCGTTTTCATATGATAATTGTCGAAAAACGTAATCGACATACGCAAATTTCGGTATATGCGAAGATAAAATCTTGAAATCTTTAATAATATTTGTGCCACAGTTAGGAAAATGTTACCAATCGATTCAGAACATTGAATTTCATGAGATCAAACATCTATTTTATATTGGAATCAAAGTTCTTAACATACTTTCATAACGTATATACGATTTTTCGCTCATATACGCGTATCGTCGAAAAGCGAAAAGTTGTAATCTCCTTCAATTTCATTGATTTTATTTTCTATCGATGCAGATTCAAGAATATAACAATAATATAACGTTTTTACTACGTTTAAATACGCGTTTTCATATGCTAATTGTCGAAAAACGTAATCGACATACGCGTATTTCGGTATATGCGAAAATAAAATCGTGAAATCTGTAATAATACTTGTGCCACAGTTAGAAAAATGTTACCAATCGATTCAGAACATTGCATTTCAAGAAATCAAACATCTATATTATATTGGAATCAAAGTTTTTAACATTCTTTCATATCGTACATTCGATTTTTCGCTCGAATACGCGAATCGTCGAAAAACGAATACTTGAAATCTCGTTCAATTTCATTGATTTTATATTCTATGGATGCAGAATAAAGAATATAACAAGAATATGACGTTTTTACTATGATTAAATACGCGTTTTCATATGATAATAGTCGAAAAACGTAATCGTCATACGCAAATTTCGGTATATGCGAAGATAAAATCTTGAAATCTTTAATAATATTTGTGTCACGGTTAGGAAAATGTTACCAATCGATTCAGAACATTGAATTTCATGAGATCAAACATCTATTTTATATTGGAATCAAAGTTCTTAACATTCTTTCATATCGTATATACGATTTTTCGCTCAAATACGCGTATCGTCGAAAAGCGAAAAGTTGAAATCTCGATCAATTTCATTGATTTTATATTCTATCGAAGCAGAATAAAGAATATAACACGAATATAACGTTTTTACTTTGTTTAAATACGCGTTTTAATATGATAATTGTCGAAAAATGTAATCTACATACGCGAATTTCGGTATATGCGAAGATAAAATCGTGAAATATTTAATAATACTTGGGCCACAGTTAGAAAAATCTTACCAATCGATTCAGAACATTGCATTTCATAAGATCAAACATCTATTTTATTTTGGAATCGAAGTTTTTAACATCCTTTCATATCGTATATACGATTTTTGGCTCATATACGCGTATCGTCGAAAAACGAAAACTTGAAATCTCGTTCAATTTCATTGATTTTATATTCTATCGATGCATAATAAAGAATATAAAAAGAATATAAGGTGTTCACTATGTTTAAATAAGCGTTTTCATATGATAATTGTCGAAAAACTTAATCGACACACGCGAATTTCGGTATATGCGAAGATAAAATCGTGAAATCTTTAATAATACTTGTGCCACAGTTAGAAAAATGTTACCAATCGATTCAGAACATTGCATTTCATAAGATCAAACATCTATTTTATATTGGAATCAAAGTTTTTAACATTCTTTCATATCGTATATACGATTTTTCGCTCATATACGCGTATCGTCGAAAAACGAAAACTTGAAATCTCGTTCAATTTCATTGATTTTATATTCTATCGATGCAGAATAAAGAATATAACAAGAATAGAACGTTTTTACTATGTTTAAATACGCGTTTTCATATGATAATTTTCGAAAAACGTAATCGACATACGCGAAATTCGGTATATGCGAAGATAAAATCGTGAAATCTTTAATAATACTTGTGCCAAACTTAGAAAAATGTTACCAATCGAATCAGAACATTGCATTTCATAAGATCAAACATCTATTTTATATTGGAATCAAAGTTTTTAACATTCTTTCATAACGTATATACGATTTTTCGCTCATATACGCGTATCGTCGAAAAACGAAAACTTGAAATCTCCTTCAATTTCATTGATTTTATATTCTATCGATGCAGAATAAAGAATATACCAAGAATATAACGTGTTTACTATGTTTAAATACGCGTTTTCATATGATAATTGTCGAAAAACGTAATCGACATACGCGAATTTCGGTATATGCGAAGATAAAATCGTGTAATCTTTAATAATACTTGTGCCACAATTAGAAAAATGTAACAAATCGATTCAGAACAATGCATTTCATAAGATCAAACATCTATTTTATATTGGAATCAAAGTTTTTAACATTATTTCATATCGTATATACGATTCTTCGCTCATATACGCGTATCGTCGAAAAACGAAAACTTGAAATCTCGTTCAATTTCATTGATTTTAAATTCTATCGATGCATAATAAAGGATATAACGTTTTTACTGTGTTTAGATAAGCGTTTTCATATGATAATTGTCGAAAAACGTAATCGTCATACGCGAATTTCGGTATATGCGAAGATAAAATCGTGAAATCTTTAATAATACTTGTGCCACAGTTACAAAAATGTTACCAATCGATTCAGAACATTGCATTTCATCAGATCAAACATCTATTTTATATTGTAATCAAAGTTTTTAACATTCAGTCATATCGTATATACGATTTTTCGCACATATAGGCGTATCGTCGAAAAACGAAAACTTGAAATCTCGTTCAATTTTATTGATTTTATATTCTATCGATGCAGAATAACGAATATAACAAGAATATAACGTTTTTACTTTGATTAAATAAGCGTTTTCATATGATCATTGTCGAAAAACGTAATCGACATACGCGTATTTCGGTATATGCGAAGATTAATCGTGAAATCTTTAATAATACTTGTGCCACAGTTAGAAAAATGTTACCAATCGTTTCAAAACATTGAATTTCATGAGATCAAACATCTATTTTATATTGGAATCAAAGTTCTTAACATTCTTTCATATCGTATATACGATTTTTCGCTCATATACGCGTATCGTCGAAAAGCGAAAAGTTGTAATCTCCTTCAATTTCATTGATTTTATTTTCTATCGATGCAGATTCAAGAATATAACAATAATATAACGTTTTTACTACGTTTAAATACGCGTTTTCATATGCTAATTGTCGAAAAACGTAATCGACATACGCGTATTTCGGTATATGCGAAAATAAAATCGTGAAATCTGTAATAATACTTGTGCCACAGTTAGAAAAATGTTACCAATCGATTCAGAACATTGCATTTCAAGAAATCAAACATCTATTTTATATTGGAATCAAAGTTTTTAACATTCTTTCATATCGTACATTCGATTTTTCGCTCGAATAGGCGAATCGTCGAAAAACGAATACTTGAAATCTCGTTCAGTTTCATTGATTTTATATTCTATGGATGCAGAATAAAGAATATAACAAGAATATGACGTTTTTACTATGATTAAATACGCGTTTTCATATGATAATAGTCGAAAAACGTAATCGTCATACGCAAATTTCGTTATATGCGAAGATAAAATCTTGAAATCTTTAATAATATTTGTGCCACGGTTAGGAAAATGTTACCAATCGATTCAGAACATTGAATTTCATGAGACCAAACATCTATTTTATATTGGAATCAAAGTTCTTAACATTCCTTCATATCGTATATACGATTTTTCGCTCATATACGCGTATCGACGAAAAGCGAAAAGTTGAAATCTCGATCAATTTCATTGATTTTATATTCTATCGAAGCAGAATAAAGAATATAACACGAATATAACGTTTCTACTTTGTTTAAATACGCGTTTTCATATGATAATTGTCGAAAAATGTAATCTACATACGAGAATTTCGGTATATGCGAAGATAAAATCGTGAAATCTTTAATAATACTTGTGTCACAGTTAGAAAAATGTTACCAATCGATTCAGAACATTGCATTTCATAAGATCAAACATCTATTTTATATAGGTATCAAAGTTTTTAACATTCTTTCATATCTTATATACGATTTTTCGCTTATATACGCGTATCGTCGAAATACGAATAGTTGAAATCTCGTTCAAATTCATTGATTTTATATTCTATCAATGCAGAATAAAGAATATAACAAGAATATGACGTTTTTACTATGATTAAATACGCGTTTTCATATGATAATTGTCGAAAAACGTAATCGACATACGCAAATTTCGGTATATGCGAAGATAAAATCGTGAAATCATTAATAATATTTGTGCCACAGTTAGGAAAATGTTACCAATCGATTCAGAACATTGCATTTCATCAGATCTAACATCTATTTTATATTGGAATCAATGTATTTAACATTCTTTCATATCGTTTATACGATTTTTCGCTCATATACGCGTATCGTCGAAAAACAAAAAGTTGAAATCTCGTTCAAATTAATTGATTTTATATTCTATCGATGCAGAATAAAGAATATAACGTTTTTACTATGTTTAAATGCGCGTTTTCATATGATAATAGTCGAAAAAATAATCGACCTACGCGAATTCCGGTATATGCGAAGATAAAATCGTTAAATCTTTAATAATACTTGTGCCACAATTAGAATAATGTTACCAATCAATTCAGAATATTGCATTTCATAAGATCAAACATCTACTTTATATTGGAAACAAAGTTTTTAACATTCTTTCATCACGTATATACGATTTTTCGCTCATATACGCATATCGTCGAAAAACGAAAACTTGATATTTCGTTCAATTTCATTGATTTTATTTTCTATCGAAGCAGATTAAAGAATATAACAAGAATATAACGTTTTTACTTTGATTAAATAAGCGTTTTCATATGATCATTGTCGAAAAACGTAATCGACATACGCGAATTTCGGTATATGCGAAGATAAAATCGTGAAATCTTTAATAATACTTGTGCCACAGTTAGAAAAATGTTACCAATCGATTCAGAACATTGCCTTTCATCAGATTTAACATCTATTTTATATTGGAATCAATGTATTTAACATTCTTTCATATCGTTTATACGATTTTTCGCTCATATACGCGTATCGTCGAAAAACAAAAAGGTGAAATCTCGTTCAATTTCATTGATTTTATATTCTATCGAAGCAGAATAAAGAATATAACACGAATATAACGTTTTTACTTTGTTTATATACGCGTTTTCATATGATAATAGTCGAAAATCCTAATCGACATATGCGAATTTCGGTATATGCGAAGATAAAATCGTGAAATCTTTAATAATACTTGTGCCACTGTTAGGAAAATGTTACCAATCGATTCAGAACATTGCATTTCATAAGATCAAACATCTATTTTATATTGGAATCAAAGTTTTTAACATTCTTTCATATCGTATATACGATTTTTCGCTCATATACGCGTATTGTCGAAAAACGAAAACTTGAAATCTCGTTCAATTTCAATGATTTTATATTTTATCGATGCAGAATAATGAATATAACAATAATATAACGTTTTTACTACGTTTAAATACGCGTTTTCATATGATAATTGTCGAAAAACCTAATCGACATACGCATATTTCGGTATATGCGAAGATAAAATCGTGAAATCTGTAATAATACTTGTGCCACAGTTAGAAAAATGTTACCAATCGATTCAGAACATTGCATTTCAAGAAATCAAACATCTATTTTATATTGGAATCAAAGTTTTTAACATTCTTTCATATCGTACATTCGATTTTTTGCTCATATACGCGTATCGTCGAAAAACGAAAACTTGAAATCTCGTTCAATTTCATTGATTTTATATTCTATCGATGCAGAATAAAGAATATAAAAAGAATATAACGTTTCTACTACGTTTAAATACGCGTTTTCATATGATAATTGTCGAGAAACGTAATCGACATACGCGTATTTCGGTATATGCGAAGATAAAATCGTGAAATCTGTAATAATACTTGTGCCACAGTTAGAAAAATGTTACCAATCGATTCAGAACATTGCATTTCAAGAAATCAAACATCTATTTTATATTGGAAACAAAGTTTTTAACATTCTTTAATATCGTACATTCGATTTTTCGCTCGAATACGCGAATCGTCGAAAAACGAATACTTGAAATCTCGTTCAATTTCATTGATTTTATATTCTATCGATGCAGAATAAAGAATATAACAAGAATATGACGTTTTTACTATGATTAAATACGCGTTTTCATATGATAATAGTCGAAAAACGTAATCGTCATACGCAAATTTCGGTATATGCGAAGATAAAATCTTGAAATCATTAATAATATTTGTGCCACAGTTAGGAAAATGTTACCAATCGATTCAGAACATTGCATTTCATCAGATCTAACATCTATTTTATATTGGAATCAATGTATTTAACATTCTTATATATCGTTTATACGATTTTTCGATCATATACGCGTATCGTCGAAAAACAAAAAGTTGAAATCTCGTTCAAATTAATTGATTTTATATTCTATCGATGCAGAATAAAGAATATAACGTTTTTACTATGTTTAAATGCGCGTTTTCATATGATAATAGTCGAAAAAATAATCGACCTACGCGAATTCCGGTATATGCGAAGATAAAATCGTGAAATCTTTAATAATACTTGTGCCACAATTAGAATAATGTTACCAATCAATTCAGAATATTGCATTTCATAAGATCAAACATCTACTTTATATTGGAATCAAAGTTTTTAACATTCTTTCATCACGTATATACGATTTTTCGCTCATATACGCATATCGTCGAAAAACGAAAACTTGATATTTCGTTCAATTTCATTGATTTTATATTCTATCGAAGCAGAATAAAGAATATAACACGAATATAACGTTTTTACTTTGTTTATATACGCGTTTTCATATGATAATAGTCGAAAAACCTAATCGACATATGCGAATTTCGGTATATGCGAAGATAAAATCGTGAAATCTTTAATAATACTTGTGCCACTGTTAGGAAAATTTTACCAATCGATTCAGAACATTGCATTTCATAAGATCAAACATCTATTTTATATTGGAATCAAAGTTTTTAACATTCTTTCATATCGTATATACGATTTTTCGCTCATATACGCGTATAGTCGAAAAACGAAAACTTGAAATCTCGTTCAATTTCAATGAATTTATATTCTATCGATGCAGAATAATGAATATAACAATAATATAACGTTTTTACTACGTTTAAATACGCGTTTTCATATGATAATTGTCGAAAAATGTAATCGTCATACGCAAATTTCGGTATATGCGAAGATAAAATCTTGAAATCTTTAATAATATTTGTGCCACGGTTAGGAAAATGTTACCAATCGATTCAGAACATTGAATTTCATGAGATCAAACATCTATTTTATATTGGAATCAAAGTTCTTAACATTCTTTCATATCGTATATATGAGTTTTCGCTCATATACGCGTATCGTCGAAAAGCGAAAAGTTGAAATCTCGTTCAATTTCATTGATTCTATATTCCATCGATGCAGACTAAATAATATAACGTTTTTACTGTGATTAGATACGCGTTTTCATATGATAATTGTCGAAAAACGTAATCGTCATACGCGAATTTCGGTATATGCGAAGATGAAATCGTGAAATCTTTAATAATAATTGTGGCACAGTTTGAAAAATGTTACCAATCGATTCAGAACATTGCACTTCAACAGATCAAACAACTATTTTATATTGGTATCAAAGTTTTTAACATTCTTTCATATCGTATATACGATTTTTCGCGCATATACGCGTATCGTCGAAATACGAAAAGTTGAAATCTCGTTCAAATTCATTGATTTTATATTCTATCAATGCAGAATAAAGAATATAACAAGAATATGACGTTTTTACTATGATTAAATACGCGTTGTCATATGATAATTGTCGAAAAACGTAATCGACATATGCAAATTTCGGTATATGCGAAGATAAAATCGTGAAATCTTTAATAATATTTGTGCCACAGTTAGGAAAATGTTACCAATCGATTCAGAACATTGCATTTCATCAGATCTAACATCTATTTTATATTGGAATCAATGTATTTAACATTCTTTCATATCGTTTATACGATTTTTCGCTCATATACGCATATCGTCGAAAAACAAAAACGTGAAATCTCGTTCAATTTCATTGATTTTATATTCTATCGAAGCAGAATAAAGAATATAACACGAATATAACGTTTTTACTTTGTTTAAATACGCGTTTTCATATGATAATTGTCGAAAAATGTAATCTACATACGCGAATTTCGGTATATGCGAAGATAAAATAGTGAAATCTTTAATAATACTTGGGCCACAGTTAGAAAAATGTTACCAATCGATTCAGAACATTGCATTTCATAAGATCAAACATCTATTTTATATTGGAATCGAAGTTTTTAACATCCTTTCATATCGTATATACGATTTTTCGCTCATATACGCGTATCGTCCAAAAACGAAAACTTGAAATCTCGTTCAATTTCATTGATTTTATATTCTATCGATGCAGAATAAAGAATATAACAAGAATATAACGTTTTTACTCTATGTAAATAAGCGTCTTCATAGGATAATTGTCGAAAAACGTAATCGACATACGCGAATTTCGGTATATGCGAAGATAAATCGTGTAATCTTTAATAATACATGTGCCACATTTTGAAAAATGTTACCAATCGATTGAGAAAATTGCATTTCATAAGATCAAACATGTATTTTATATTGGAATCAAAGTTTTTAACATTGTTTCATATCGTATATACGATTTTTCGCTCATATACGCGTATCGTCCAAAGACGAAAAGTTGAAATCTCGTTCAATTTCATTGATTGTATATTCTATCGATAGAGAATGAAGAATATAACAATAATATAACGTTTTTACTATGTTTAAATACGCGTTTTCATATGATAATTGTTGGAAAACCTAATCGACATACGCGAATTTCGGTATATGCGAAGATAAAATCGTAAAATCTTTAATAATACTTGTGCCACATTTTGAAAAATGTTACCAATCGATTCAGAAAATTGCATTTCATAAGATCAGACATCTCCTTTATATTGGAATCAAAGTTTATAACATTGTTTCATATCGTATATACGATTTTTCGCACATATACGCGTATCGTCGTAAAACGAAAAGTTGAAATCTCGTTCATTTACATTGATTTTATATTCTATCGACGCAGAATAAAGAATATAACAAGAATATAACGTTTTTACTATGATTAAATACGCGTCTTCATATGATAATTGTCGAAAAACGTAACCGACATACGCGAATTTCGGAATATTCGAAGATAATATCATTTAATCTTTAATAATACTTGTGCCAAAGTTTGAAAAATGTTACCAATCGATTCAGAACTTTGCATTTCATAAGATCAAACATCTATTTTATATTGGAATCAAAGTTTTTAACATTGTTTCATATCATATATACGATTTTTCGTTCATATACGCGTATCGTCCAAAAACGAAATTTGAAATCTCGTACAATTTCGTTGATTTTATATTCTATCGATAGAGAATGAAGAAAATAACAATAATATAACGTTTTCACTATGTTTAAATACGCGTTTTTATATGATAATTGTCGAAAAACGTAACCGACATACGCGAATTTCGGTATATGCGAAGATAAAATCATTTAATCTTTAATAATACTTGTGCCAAAGTTTGAAAAATGTTGCCAATCGATTCAGAACTTTGCATTTCATAAGATCAAACATCTATTTTATATTGGAATCAAAGTTTTTAACATTCTTTCATATCGTATATATGATTTTTCGCTCATATACGCGTATCGTCGAAAAACGAAAAGTTGAAATCTCGTTCAATTTCATTGATTTTATATTCTCTCGATGCAGAATAAATAATATAACAAGAATATAACGTTTTTACTATGTTTAAATACGCGTTTTCATATGATAATTGTCGAAAAACCTAATCGACATACGCGAATTTCGGTATTTGCGAAGATAAAATCGTGAAATCTTTAATAATTCTTGTGCCACAGTTAGAAAAATGTTACCAAACGATTCTGAACATTGCATTTCATAAGATCAAACATCAATGTTACATTGGAATAAAAGTTTTTAACATTCTTTCATATCGTATATACGATTTTTCGCTCATATTCTTGTATCGTCGGAAAACAAAAACTTGAAATCTCGTTCAATTTCATTGATTTTTTATTCTATCGATGCAGAATAAAGAATATAACAAGAATATAACGTTTTTACTATGTTTAAATACGCGTTTTCATTAGATAATTGTCGAAAAACGAAATCGACATACGCGAATTTCGGTATATGGGAAGATAAAATCGTGAAATCTTAAATAATTCTTGTGCCATAGTTAGAAAAATGTTACCCATCGATTCAGAACATTGCATTTCATCAGATCAAACATCTATTTTATATTGGAATCAAAGTTTTTAACATTCTCTCATATCGTATATACGATTTTTCGCTCATATACGCGTATCGTCGAAAAACGAATACTTGAAATCTCATTCAATTTCATTGATTTTATATTCTATCGATGCACAATAAAGAATATAACAAGAATATAACGTTTTTACTATGTTCAAATACGCGTTTTCATATGATAATTGTCGAAAAACGTAATCGACATACGCGAATTTCGGAATATTCGAAGATAATATCATTTAATCTTTAATAATACTTGTGCCAAAGTTTGAAAAATGTTACCAATCGATTCAGAACTTTGCATTTCATAAGATCAAACATCTATTTTATATTGGAATCAAAGTTTTTAACATTGTTTCATATCATATATACGATTTTTCGTTCATATACGCGTATCGTCCAAAAACGAAATTTGAAATCTCGTACAATTTCGTTGATTTTATATTCTATCGATAGAGAATGAAGAAAATAACAATAATATAACGTTTTCACTATGTTTAAATACGCGTTTTCATATGATAATTGTCGAAAAACGTAACCGACATACGCGAATTTCGGTATATGCGAAGATAAAATCATTTAATCTTTAATAATACTTGTGCCAAAGTTTGAAAAATGTTGCCAATCGATTCAGAACTTTGCATTTCATAAGATCAAACATCTATTTTATATTGGAATCAAAGTTTTTAACATTCTTTCATATCGTATATATGATTTTTCGCTCATATACGCGTATCGTCGAAAAACGAAAAGTTGAAATCTCGTTCAATTTCATTGATTTTATATTCTCTCGATGCAGAATAAATAATATAACAAGAATATAACGTTTTTACTATGTTTAAATACGCGTTTTCATATGATAATTGTCGAAAAACCTAATCGACATACGCGAATTTCGGTATTTGCGAAGATAAAATCGTGAAATCTTTAATAATTCTTGTGCCACAGTTAGAAAAATGTTACCAAACGGTTCTGAACATTGCATTTCATAAGATCAAACATCAATGCTACATTGGAATAAAAGTTTTTAACATTCTTTCATATCGTATATACGATTTTTCGCTCATATTCTTGTATCGTCGGAAAACAAAAACTTGAAATCTCGTTCAATTTCATTGATTTTTTATTCTATCGATGCAGAATAAAGAATATAACAAGAATATAACGTTTTTACTATGTTTAAATACGCGTTTTCATTAGATAATTGTCGAAAAACGAAATCGACATACGCGAATTTCGGTATATGGGAAGATAAAATCGTGAAATCTTAAATAATTCTTGTGCCATAGTTAGAAAAATGTTACCCATCGATTCAGAACATTGCATTTCATTAGATCAAACATCTATTTTATATTGGAATCAAAGTTTTTAACATTCTTTCATATCGTATATACGATTTTTCGCTCATATACGCGTATCGTCGAAAAACGAATACTTGAAATCTCATTCAATTTCATTGATTTTATATTCTATCGATGCACAATAAAGAATATAACAAGAATATAACGTTTTTACTATGTTCAAATACGCGTTTTCATATGATAATTGTCGAAAAACGTAATCGACATACGCGAATTTCGGTATATGCGAAGATAAAATCGTGAAATCTTAAATAATACTTGTGCCATAGTTAGAAAAATGCTACCCATCGATACAGAACATTGCATTTCATCAGATCAAACATCTCTTTTATATTGGAATCAAAGTTTTTAACATTCTTTCATATCGTATATACGATTTTTCGCTCATATACGCGTATCGTCGAAAAACGAATACTTGAAATCTCCTTCAATTTCATTGATTTTTTATTCTATCGATGAAGAATAAAGAATATAACAAGAATATAACGTTTTTACTATGTTCAAATACGCGTTTTCATATGATAATTGTCGAAAAACGTAATCGACATACGCGAATTTCGGTATATGCGAAGTTGAAATCGTGAAATCTTTAATAATACTTGTTCCACAGTTAGAAAAATGTTACCAATGGATTCAGAACATTGCAATTCATAAGATCAAACATTTAGTTTATATTGGAATCAAAGTTTTTATCATTCTTTCATATCGTATATACGATTTTTCGCTCATATACGCGTAGCGTCGAAAAACGTAAAGTTGAAATCTCGTTCAATTTCATTGATTGTATATTCTATCGATAGAGAATGAAGAATATAACAATAATATAACGTTTTTACTATGTTTAAATACGCGTTTTCATATGATAATTGTTGGAAAACCTAATCGACATACGCGAATTTCGGTATATGCGAAGATAAAATCGTAAAATCTTTAATAATACTTGTGCCACATTTTGAAAAATGTTACCAATCGATTCAGAAAATTGCATTTCATAAGATCAGACATCTCCTTTATATTGGAATCAAAGTTTATAACATTGTTTCATATCGTATATACGATTTTTCGCTCATATACGCGTATCGTCGAAAAACGAATACTTGAAATCTCATTCAATTTCATTGATTTTTTATTCTATCGATGCAGAATAAAGAATATAACAAGAATATAACGTTTTTACTATGTTTAAATTCGCGTTTTCATTAGATAATTGTCGAAAATGAAATCGACATACGCGAATTTCGGTATATGGGAAGATAAAATCGTGAAAACTTAAATAATACTTGTTCCAAAGTTTGAAAAATGTTACCAATCGATTCAGAACTTTGCATTTCATAAGATCAAACATCTATTTTATATTGGAATCAAAGTTTTTAACATTGTTTAATATCATATATACGATTTTTCGTTCATATACGCGTATCGTCCAAAAACGAAATTTGAAATCTCGTACAATTTCGTTGATTTTATATTCTATCGATAGAGAATGAAGAAAATAACAATAATATAACGTTTTCACTATGTTTAAATACGCGTTTTCATATGATAATTGTCGAAAAACGTAACCGACATACGCGAATTTCGGTATATGCGAAGATAAAATCATTTAATCTTTAATAATACTTGTGCCAAAGTTTGAAAAATGTTGCCAATCGATTCAGAACTTTGCATTTCATAAGATCAAACATCTATTTTATATTGGAATCAAAGTTTTTAACATTCTTTCATATCGTATATACGATTTTTCGCTCATATACGCGTATCGTCGAAAAACGAAAAGTTGAAATCTCGTTCAATTTCATTGATTTTATATTCTCTCGATGCAGAATAAATAATATAACAAGAATATAACGTTTTTACTATGTTTAAATACGCGTTTTCATATGATAATTGTCGAAAAACCTAATCGACATACGCGAATTTCGGTATTTGCGAAGATAAAATCGTGAAATCTTTAATAATTCTTGTGCCACAGTTAGAAAAATGTTACCAAACGATTCTGAACATTGCATTTCATAAGATCAAACATCAATGCTACATTGGAATAAAAGTTTTTAACATTCTTTCATATCGTATATACGATTTTTCGCTCATATTCTTGTATCGTCGGAAAACAAAAACTTGAAATCTCGTTCAATTTCATTGATTTTTATTCTATCGATGCAGAATAAAGAATATAACAAGAATATAACGTTTTTACTATGTTTAAATACGCGTTTTCATTAGATAATTGTCGAAAAACGAAATCGACATACGCGAATTTCGGTATATGGGAAGATAAAATCGTGAAATCTTAAATAATTCTTGTGCCATAGTTAGAAAAATGTTACCCATCGATTCAGAACATTGCATTTCATCAGATCAAACATCTATTTTATATTGGAATCAAAGTTTTTAACATTCTTTCATATCGTATATACGATTTTTCGCTCATATACGCGTATCGTCGAAAAACGAATACTTGAAATCTCATTCAATTTCATTGATTTTATATTCTATCGATGCACAATAAAGAATATAACAAGAATATAACGTTTTTACTATGTTCAAATACGCGTTTTCATATGATAATTGTCGAAAAACGTAATCGACATACGCGAATTTCGGTATATGCGAAGATAAAATCGTGAAATCTTTAATAATACTTGTTCCACAGTTAGAAAAATGTTACCAATCGATTCAGAACATTGCAATTCATAAGATCAAACATTTAGTTTATATTGGAATCAAAGTTTTTATCATTCTTTCATATCGTATATACGATTTTTCGCTCATATACGCGTAGCGTCGAAAAACGAAAAGTTGAAATCTCGTTCATTTACATTGATTTTATATTCTATAGACGCAGAATAAAGAATATAACAAGAATATAACGTTTTTACTATGATTAAATACGCGTCTTCATATGATGATTGTCGAAAAACGTAATCGTCATACGCGAATTTCGGTATATGCGAAGATGAAATCGTGAAATCTTTAATAATAATTGTGGCACAGTTTGAAAAATGTTACCAATCGATTCAGAACATTGCACTTCATCAGATCAAACAACTATTTTATATTGGTATCAAAGTTTTTAACATTCTTTCATATCGTATATACGATTTTTCGCGCATATACGCGTATCGTCGAAATACGAAAAGTTGAAATCTCGTTCAAATTCATTGATTTTATATTCTATCAATGCAGAATAAAGAATATAACAAGAATATGACGTTTTTACTATGATTAAATACGCGTTTTCATATGATAATTGTCGAAAAACGTAATCGACATACGCAAATTTCGGTATATGCGAAGATAAAATCGTGAAATCTTTAATAATATTTGTGCCACAGTTAGGAAAATGTTACCAATCGATTCAGAACATTGCATTTCATCAGATCTAACATCTATTTTATATTGGAATCAATGTATTTAACATTCTTTCATATCGTTTATACGATTTTTCGCTCATATACGCATATCGTCGAAAAACAAAAACGTGAAATCTCGTTCAATTTCATTAATTTTATATTCTATCGAAGCAGAATAAAGAATATAACAAGAATATAACGTTTTTACTATGTTCAAATACGCGTTTTCATATGATAATTGTCGAAAAACGTAATCGACATACGCGAATTTCGGTATATGCGAAGATAAAATCGTGAAATCTTAAATAATACTTGTGCCATAGTTAGAAAAATGCTACCCATCGATTCAGAACATTGCATTTCATCAGATCAAACATCTATTTTATATTGGAATCAAAGTTATTAACATTCTTTCATATCGTATATACGATTTTTCGCTCATATACGCGTATCGTCGAAAAACGAATACTTGAAATCTCGTTCAATTTCATTGATTTTATATTCTATCGATGCACAATAAAGAATATAACAAGAATATAACGTTTTTACTATGTTCAAATACGCGTTTTCATATGATAATTGTCGAAAAACGTAATCGACATACGCGAATTTCGGTATATGCGAAGATAAAATCGTGAAATCTTAAATAATACTTGTGCCATAGTTAGAAAAATGCTACCCATCGATTCAGAACATTGCATTTCATCAGATCAAACATCTATTTTATATTGGAATCAAAGTTTTTAACATTCTTTCATATCGTATATACGATTTTTCGCTCATATACGCGTATCGTCGAAAAACGAATACTTGAAATCTCATTCAATTTCATTGATTTTTTATTCTATCGATGAAGAATAAAGAATATAACAAGAATATAACGTTTTTACTATGTTTAAATACGCGTTTTCATATGATAATTGTCGAAAAACGTAATCGACATACGCGAATTTCGGTATATGCGAAGATAAAATCGTGAAATCTTTAATAATACTTGGGCCACAGTTAGAAAAATGTTACCAATCGATTCAGAACATTGCATTTCATAAGATCAAACATCTATTTTATATTGGAATCGAAGTTTTTAACATCCTTTCATATCGTATATACGATTTTTCGCTCATATACGCGTATCGTCGAAAAACGAAAACTTGAAATCTCGTTCAATTTCTTTGATTTTATATTCTATCGATGCAGAATAAAGAATATAACAAGAATATAACGCTTTTACTCTATGTAAATACGCGTTTTCATAGGATAATTGTCGAAAAACGTAATCGACATACGCGAATTTCGGTATATGCGAAGATAAATCGTGTAATCTTTAATAATACATGTGCCACATTTTGAAAAATGTTACCAATCGATTGAGAAAATTGCATTTCATAAGATCAAACATGTATTTTATATTGGAATCAAAGTTTTTAACATTGTTTCATATCGTATATACGATTTTTCGTTCATATACGCGTATCGTCCAAAAACGAAATTTGAAATCTCGTACAATTTCGTTGATTTTATATTCTATCGATAGAGAATGAAGAAAATAACAATAATATAACGTTTTCACTATGTTTAAATACGCGTTTTCAAATGATAATTGTCGAAAAACGTAACCGACATACGCGAATTTCGGTATATGCGAAGATAAAATCATTTAATCTTTAATAATACTTGTGCCAAAGTTTGAAAAATGTTGCCAATCGATTCAGAACTTTGCATTTCATAAGATCAAACATCTATTTTATATTGGAATCAAAGTTTTTAACATTCTTTCATATCGTATATACGATTTTTCGCTCATATACGCGTATCGTCGAAAAACGAAAAGTTGAAATCTCGTTCAATTTCATTGATTTTATATTCTCTCGATGCAGAATAAATAATATAACAAGAATATAACGTTTTTACTATGCTTAAATACGCGTTTTCATATGATAATTGTCGAAAAACCTAATCGACATACGCGAATTTCGGTATTTGCGAAGATAAAATCGTGAAATCTTTAATAATTCTTGTGCCACAGTTAGAAAAATGTTACCAAACGATTCTGAACATTGCATTTCATAAGATCAAACATCAATGCTACATTGGAATAAAAGTTTTTAACATTCTTTCATATCGTATATACGATTTTTCGCTCATATTCTTGTATCGTCGGAAAACAAAAACTTGAAATCTCGTTCAATTTCATTGATTTTTTATTCTATCGATGCAGAATAAAGAATATAACAAGAATATAACGTTTTTACTATGTTTAAATACGCGTTTTCATTAGATAATTGTCGAAAAACGAAATCGACATACGCGAATTTCGGTATATGGGAAGATAAAATCGTGAAATCTTAAATAATTCTTGTGCCATAGTTAGAAAAATGTTACCCATCGATTCAGAACATTGCATTTCATCAGATCAAACATCTATTTTATATTGGAATCAAAGTTTTTAACATTCTTTCATATCGTATATGATTTTTCGCTCATATACGCGTATCGTCGAAAAACGAATACTTGAAATCTCATTCAATTTCATTGATTTTATATTCTATCGATGCACAATAAAGAATATAACAAGAATATAACGTTTTTACTATGTTCAAATACGCGTTTTCATATGATAATTGTCGAAAAACGTAATCGACATACGCGAATTTTGGTATATGCGAAGATAAAATCGTGAAATCTTAAATAATACTTGTGCCATAGTTAGAAAAATGCAACCCATCGATTCAGAACATTGCATTTCATCAGATCAAACATCTATTTTATATTGGAATCAAAGTTTTTAACATTATTTCATATCGTATATACGATTTTTCGCTCATATACGCGTATCGTCGAAAAACGAATACTTGAAATCTCATTCAATTTCATTGATTTTTTATTCTATCGATGAAGAATAAAGAATATAACAAGAATATAACGTTTTTACTATGTTTAAATACGCGTTTTCATATGATAATTGTCGAAAAACGTAATCGACATACGCGAATTTCGGTATATGCGAAGATGAAATCGTGAAATCTTTAATAATACTTGTTCCACAGTTAGAAAAATGTTACCAATCGATTCAGAACATTGCAATTCATAAGATCAAACATTTAGTTTATATTGGAATCAAAGTTTTTATCATTCTTTCATATCGTATATACGATTTTTCGCTCATATACGCGTAGCGTCGAAAATCGAAAAGTTGAAATCTCGTTCAATTTCATTGATTTTATATTCTATCGATGCACAATAACGAATATAACGTGTTTACTATGTTTAAATACGCGTTTTCATATGATAATTGTCGAAAAACATAATTGACATATGCGAATATCGGTATATGCGAAGATGAAATCGTGAAATCTTTAATAATACTTGTGCCACAGTTAGAAAAATGTTTCCAATCGATTCTGAACATTGCATTTCATAAGATCAAACATCTATTTTATATTGGAATCAAAGTTTTTAACATTCTTTCATATCGTATATACGATTTTTCGCTCATATACGCGTATCGTCGAAAAACGAATACTTGAAATCTCATTCAATTTCATTGATTTTTTATTCTATCGATGCAGAATAAAGAATATAACAAGAATATAACGTTTTTACTATGTTTAAATTCGCGTTTTCATTAGATAATTGTCGAAAATGAAATCGACATACGCGAATTTCGGTATATGGGAAGATAAAATCGTGAAATCTTAAATAATACTTGTGCCATAGTTAGAAAAATGTTACCCATCGATTCAGAACATTGCATTTCATCAGATCAAACATCTATTTTATATTGGAATCAAAGTTTTTAACATTCTTTCATATCGTATATACGATTTTTCGCTCATATATGCGTATCGTCGAAAAACGAAAAGTTGAAATCTCGTTCAATTTCATTGATTTTATATTCTATCGATGCACAATAAAGAATATAACGTTTTTACTATGTTTATATACGCGTTTTCATAAGATAATTGTCGAAAAACTTAATCGACATACGCGAATTTCGGTATATGCGAAGATAAAATCGTGAAAACTTTAATAATACTTGTGCCACAGTTAGAAAAATGTTACCAATCGATTCAGAACATATCATTTCATAAGATAAAACATCTATTTTATATTGGAATCAAAGTTTTTAACATTCTTTCATATCGTATATACGATTTTTCGCTCATATACGCGTATCGTCGAAAAACGAAAAGTTGAAATCTCTTTCAATTCCAATGATTTTATATTCTATCGATGCACAATAAAGAATATAACGTTTTTACTATGTTTAAATACGCGTTTTCTTAAGATAATTGTCGAAAAACTTAATCGACATACGCGAATTTCGGTATATGAGAAGTTGAAATCGTGAAATCTTTAATAATACTTGTGCAACAGTTAGAAAAATGTTACCAATCGATTCAGAACATTGCATTTCATAAGATCAAACATCTATTTTATATTGGAATCAAAGTTTTTAACATTCTTTCATATCGTATATACGATTTTTCGCTCATATACGCGTATCGTCGAAAAACGAAAAGTTGAAATCTCGTTCAATTTAATTGATTTTATATTCTATCGATGCACAATAAAGAATATAACGTTTTTACTATGTTTAAATACGCGTTTTCATAAGATAATTGTCGAAAAACTTAATCGACATACGCGAATTTCGGTATATGCGAAGATAAAATCGTGAAAGCTTTAATAATACTTGTGCCACAGTTAGAAAAATGTTACCAATCGATTCAGAACATATCATTTCATAAGACAAAACATTTATTTTATATTGGAATCAAAGTTTTTAACATTCTTTCATATCGTATATACGATTTTTCGCTATTATACGCGTATCGTCGAAAAATGAAAAGTTGAAATCTCGTTCAATTTCATTGATTTTATATTCTATCGATGCACAATAAAGAATATAACGTTTTTACTATGTTTAAATACGCGTTTTCTTTTGATAATTGTCGAAAAACATAATCGACATACGCGAATTTCGGTATATGCGAAGATAAAATCGTGAAATCTTTAATAATACTTGTGCCACAGTTAGAAAAATGGTACCCATCGATTCAGAACATTGCATTTCAACAGATCAAACATCTATTTTATATTGGAATCAAAGTTTTTAACATTCTTTCATATCGTATATACGATTTCTCGCTCATATACGCGTATCGTCGAAAAACGAATACTTGAAATCTCATTCAATTTCATTGATTTTTTATTCTATCGATGCAGAATAAAGAATATAACAAGAATATAACGTTTTTACTATGTTTAAATTCGCGTTTTCATTAGATAATTGTCGAAAATGAAATCGACATACGCGAATTTCGGTATATGGGAAGATAAAATCGTGAAAACTTAAATAATACTTGTGCCATAGTTAGAAAAATGTTACCCATCGATTCAGAACATTGCATTTCATCAGATCAAACATCTATTTTATATTGGAATCAAAGTTTTTAACATTCTTTCATATCGTATATACGATTTTTCGCTCATATATGCGTATCGTCGAAAAACGAAAAGTTGAAATCTCGTTCAATTTCATTGATTTTATATTCTATCGATGCACAATAAAGAATATAACGTTTTTACTATGTTTAAATACGCGTTTTCATAAGATAATTGTCGAAAAACTTAATCGACATACGCGAATTTCGGTATATGCGAAGATAAAATCGTGAAAACTTTAATAATACTTGTGCCACAGTTAGAAAAATGTTACCAATCGATTCAGGACATATCATTTCATAAGATAAAACATCTATTTTATATTGGAATCAAAGTTTTTAACATTCTTTCATATCGTATATACGATTTTTCGCTCATATACGCGTATCGTCGAAAAACGAAAAGTTGAAATCTCGTTCAATTTCATTGATTTTATATTCTATCGATGCACAATAAAGAATATAACGTTTTTACTATGTTTAAATACGCGTTTTAATATGATAATTGTCGAAAAACTTAATCGATATACGCGAATTTCGGTATATGCGAAGATAAAATCGTGAAAGCTTTAATAATACTTGTGCCACAGTTAGAAAAATGTTTCCAATCGATTCTGAACATCGCATTTCATAAGATCAAACATTTATGTTATATTGGAATCAAAGTTTTTAACATTCTTTCATATCGTATATACGTTTTTTCGCTCATATATGCGTATCGTCGAAAAACGAAAAGTTGAAATCTCGTTCAATTTCATTGATTTTATATTCTATCGATGCACAATAAAGAATATAACGTTTTAACTATGTTTAAATACGCGTTTTCATATGATAATTGTCGAAAAACGTAATCGACATACGCGAGTTTCGGTATATGCGAAGATAAAATCGTGAAAGCTTTAATAATTCTTGTGCCACAGTTAGAAAAATGTTACCAATCGATTCAGAACATATCATTTCATAAGATCAAACATCTATTTTATATTGGAATCAAAAGTTTTTAACATTCTTTCATATCGTAAATACGATTTTTCGCTCATATACGCGTATCGTCGAAAAAATAAAGTTGAAATCTCGTTCAATTTCATTGATCTTATATTCTATCGATGCAGAATAAAGAATATAACAAGAATATAACGTTTTTACTATGTTTAAATACGTGTTTTCATATGAAAATTGACGAAAAACCTAATCATAATGTTATTATTATTATCCCTGTAATCGTTAATATCGTTGTTACTTTTATTATTATTATTATTATTATTATTGTTATTATTATTATTATTGTTTTTATCGTCATTATCGTTATTATCGTTATTATCTTTTCTATTGTTATTATTGTTATTAATTTTATGTTATTTTCCTTAATTTCGTTGTTATCTTTATTATTGTTATTATTGTTATTATTATCATCGTTGTCATCGTTACTATCCTTACATTCGTTATAAATATTATCATTATCATTATCGATATTATCCTTATTATTTTAATTAATGTTTTTATAATTATTATTATTATTATTGTTATTATCGATAATACTGTTACTATTTTTATCCATGTTAACGTTATTATCGTTATTATCGTTATTGTTAATATAATTATTACCGTTATTATTGTTTATATTATTAGAATTATTATTGTTTTTATACTTATTACTTTTATCATTATTATCGTTATTGTCGACAATACTTTAATCTTGTAATTATTGTAATTATAAATATTATTATTATCGTTATAATCGTTACTATCGTTATTATCGTTATTATCGTTATAAAAATTAATTTTATTATCGTTACAATCCATAATATCGCTATTATCATTGTTAACATTATTATCGTTATTATCATTATTATCCTTATTATGATTATTATTGTTATTATTGTTATAATTATTACTATTAATATCGTTATTAACGTTATTAACACTATTATCGTTATTGTAGTTATTACTATTATTATTATTATCATTAACATCGTTAATATCGTTATTTTCGTTATTATAGCTATCATTGTTATTATTATAATCATTATTATCGTTAAGATCTTTTTTGTCGTTGTTATTGTTATTTTTATCATCACTAATTTTGTTATTATCCTATTATCGTTATTATCGCTACTATTATTATCGTTATTATTGTAATTATTGTTATTATTACTTTCGTTGTCATCGGTATTATTATTATTATTATTATTATTATTATTATTATTATTATTGTTATTCTCTTTAATATCATTAATTTCATTATTATTATTATTACTATTATTATTATTATAGTTATTACCTGTATTATTGTTAATATAATTACCGAAACAATCGATATTATCGTTATTATTTTCATCGATAATATAGTTATCGTCCATATTAATGTTATATCAAAAAATATATAATCATCAGTATCGTTCCTATTGTAACTATTATTCATATAATTAACATCGTTCATATCGTTATTATTGTTTATAACGTTATTCTTATAATTATCCTAATTGTCGATGTGATCGTTATTATTATTATTATAATTATAATATGAACGTTATTATTGTTATTATCGTTATTATTGTTATTATTATTTCTATTATTATCATTAATATGGTTATTAATGTTATTATTATTAAAGTTAATTTCGTTTTTACTATTAATGTTGTTTCTATTGTAATTATAATTATTATGTTCGATATTATAATTATTATCTTTTTTATTGATAATAGTATGATTAATGTTATCGTTATTATCGCAATTATTTTATTATCGATATTATTATTATTATTATTATTATCGTTATTATTGTTATTATCGTTATCAATAATATTTCTATTACCTTTATTAACGTTATTATTGTAATTATTATTATTATCATCTTTATAATCGTAATTATCGTTATTAATTTTATTTTTATTGTCGTTACTATCGCTATTATTGCTTTGTTATCATCGTTATTATCGTTATTATATTTATTATTGCTATTATTATTATCGTTATAAAAGTTAAAATTGTTACTATTGTTAGCAGTATTATCATTATTTTCGTTATTAACAATGATTATATATTATTATCTTTATTAACGTCAATTTTGTTATTATTTTTATTATTATTATTAGCGTTATTATCGTAATTATCGTTATAAATATTACAATTATTACGGTTATTATTGTTAATATTGTTATTATTATCAATATATACGTTAGTGTTGTTATTGTTATTTTTATTATTTTTATTATTACCGTTATTATCGTAATTGTCGTTAATAATTTTATTATTATTAACCTTATTATAGTAATTATCGTTATTATCGTTATTATTCTTAATATTATTATCGTTATAATCGTTATTATTGTTATTATTATTATTATTCTTATAATTACTATCCTTATTGTTATATACACCCACAGCAGGAGAAAATGATGCCTAGCAAATCGGAGGATAGGCCGAGAAAGAGAACAAGGCCAGACGTGATCTTCCTGAAACATGGGAAGGTAAATTTTACACAGACGTAGTCGGAAATATCCACCAGTGCTTCAAGACCAGCGACACAGGGCTAGACGTTAGATCGTTCCGTCAGACCAGAATTGGAGGAGTTCTCCTCGAACTTAAGAAGACCACAGCGCATATTAGGGTCTCATTTGCAGAAACCGTCAGGAAAGAAGTAGGAGAAACGAGCAACATCACGGAACTGGTCCCTAAAGCTGCGCTGGAAGTACGGAACTGCGATTGCTTCACATCGGTGGAGGAAGTCGAGGAGACCCTAAAGAGGATCATGCCAGACTACGCGGGGAAACTAGAGTTTAAATTGACGAACCCCAACGGGAGACAAAAACGCCTGGCTCTCGTCAGACTATAAGAGGAAGCAGCTGCGAAGCTTTTAAAGGAGGGCCGAGTGCTGGTCGGCTTCGTTAGCTGCAGGGTCAGGCGAAGAGCAGAAGTGAGGCGATGCTACCGCTGTCTCGACTATGGTCAATATAACGCCTCGTGCATGGGCCAAGATCGCAGTAAGTTTTGAAATTTTTGCGTCGCCACGGAGCACAAGTTCGAAGAATGCAAGGTCAGCGATCCTACTTGTTTGTTGTGGTCCAATAGCGTTGATGAACCTAAGAAGCATCTGGCGGGATGAAGGGTCTGCAAAGCTTTCCAGGAGGCCCATGCAACAGCCAACAAAAGGACAACAGGATGAGGGTACTTCAGGGTAATCTCAATATGAGCAGGACCTTGCACCTCCTTCTAAACCAGCTCTGCCAAGAGAAACAAACTGATATCGTTTTAATCAGGGAACAGTACCAGGACACAGCAGGATTCGGATGGTACGCAGACAAATTTGTCACCGCGGCCATTTGGATCCCAGATCCCCGACATTTACATGAGTCGGATCAAGGATCCGCATGCAGATACGTTTGGGTGAGACACAACTCGAGGACTTATGTCAGTGTATATCTCACCCCGAACGACCGGATAGACGACTTCCAGACCAAACTGGACGATCTGGAAGACGCGCTGCGGGAAATGCAAGGGGATCTCAGTGTGGCTGGAGACCTCAATGCCAAAACTCTCAAATGGGGGGAGGCCAGGTCGGACTCCAGAGGAAGACGAATCATGGAGTTGGCGTCGAGACTAGAGCTATCAGTACTCAACTCAGGCTCGACAAAAACATTCCGTAGGCCTGGCTACAGAGAGACGATCCCGGACGTCTCTCTAGTCAACGAACAACTTGTAGCAAGGGTCGCAGGCTGGCGGGTAATTGAGGATTATATCAGGAGCGACCATCAGTACATCCTCTTCGATGTACACGATAGGAGGCCAGCCGTGACAATACCAGAAAGACCCCCACGGTGGAATATTGCAAAAATGGATCGTGAGAGGGTTTCTTCGGTCATAGAAGAAGGTTGGAGATCCCTTCAAATTGCTTCCGCGAGTCTATCGCCACCAGCGCAAGCCAGGATGATTGCTGCAGCAACTATGCAGCTCATCCAAAAGGCTTGCGCGATAGCGGTGCCAAAGAAGACCACGAAACTGCAGAGGCGTACTGCTTACTGGTGGACGAACGAGATCGCAGATTTTCGTAAGAAGTGCTTAATGCTTCGCCGATTGGTACAACGAGCGAAGGGACGCGAACTTGACGCTGCTCCTTTGTCTGGATAGTATCAAGCGCCCAAAACGCTTTTTAGGTGGGCCATCAAGGCCAGTCAAAGATGGTGCTGGAAGGAGCCTTGCCTGTAAAACAATCAGAATCCGTGGGGATTAGGGTATCAGATCGTTTCTCGCAAGCTGAGGACTCGAATGCAAGGAATCCCTCAGGACGCGAGGACGTTAGAATACATCGTGCATACTCTGTTCTCGTCACAGCCGAAGACAGAGATAATCATGGCTGCGTCTGGCATAACAGAGGCGCCACAATTTACGGAAGAAGAGCTACTTAGGGCCGCATCTTTTAAGCGGAACAAGAAAGCTACAGATCCTGACGGACTTCCAGCGGAAATAATTAAAGTCATCGCGCAGAGTTATCCTGAGCTCTTGTTAAACATGTACATCATGTGCCTCAGTGAAGGCATCTTCCCCGTCCCGTGGCAGAAAGCGAGGCTTGTGCTCATCAGTAAGGGCAAGGGTCCAGCAGATGCATTCGTCATTCAGGCCTATCTGTATGCTCGATACGGCTGGCAAGCCTGGAGAAGCAGCTTAGGCCACGGTTGCACGCAGCCGTGAGGGCAGCAGGGGATCTCGCTGCCCGACAGTATTGATTTCGATCCGGCCTCTCCACCACCCACGCAGTTCTGGAGGTTGTCACGGCCGCAAAAATGGCCGTGCCCAGGAATCACCATTCCCGCTCTTTGTGTCTGCTGGCCACCTTAGACGTGAGAAATGCCTTCAACTCCGTCAGGTGGGACTTGGCCATGGAAGCGCTCGAACGTAATTTCAGAGTTCCGGGATACCTACTCCGAATTCTTGGGGATTACCTGAACGAGTGCTTTCTAGAATACAATACAGGCGATGGTCCAAGAAGCTTGGAATTGTCATAGGGGGCAGCTCAGGGCTCCATACTAGGACCGGATATCTGGAATATATTCTATGACGGTATCGTACGTATGGCATTCCTGATGGTGCTTTCTTGGTTGAGTATGCAGATGACATTCCAGTTTTCATAACTACAAGAGACACGGAGGGGGCACAGCTGCAGCTCAACCATGTCATGCGCAGAGTCATCTCCTGGATGGAAAAGCACGGGCTATCCTTAGCAGCATAGAAAACAGAGATCGTGCTTTTAACGAAGAAGCGCTTCAACACCTTGCGCAGCTTCACTGTAGGAGTGATGCTCAATTGCAAACTGAATTACGGAGAGCATATAATAAGGGCGGCTGACAAGGCGGCAATAGTTGTAGCCACGCTGGGCACACTCATGGCCTATGTCAACGACCCCCGGCCATGCACTAGGCTAATAAATATTTGTGCCGCCGACGCAGTCATGCTGTACGGCGTAGAAATATGGGCCAAGGCGCTGCGAAAGGAGAAATATCGCAAGCGCATAGCCGCGGTACAGAGGTGGGGCGCTCACCGAATCGCGTCGTCCTACTGCACGGTCTCTGAATCCGCTGTGGTAGTGGTCGCGGGAGTAATTCCGATAGATCTTCTAGCCTGGGAGAGACTATTCGTCCACCAGCAGAGGTCCGTTTTGGGTAAGGAGGAGGCATCAAGGCTCTCCAGGTCTACCAGCATCGAGATCTGGTAAAGCAGATGGGAGCAGGAAACTAGGGGCAGATGGACTGCCCGACTCATCTGTCGACTAGAGATCTGGATAAACCAGGAGGCGGGAGAGGTAGATTTCTACCTCACCAAATTCCTGACTGGACATGGATTATTCCGCTCCTAATTCGCAAAGATGAGGAAAGCAGCAGATGGCAACTGCCCCTATGGCGACTCAACCGTTGACGACGACCACCACACATTCTTTATATGTGCACGGTGGAGCGCCGAACGATTTGCCCTGGAGCAGGAGCTCGGAGACTTCTCGCCGGACAACATTGTCGAGAAAATGCTGCGAGGGCATAAGCAGTGGAACAGGGTTGCCTGCTGCGTGAGGGCAATCGTACGTAAAGAATAGAATGATATGGGCGGCCCATAGACGTGCCACCAACTTTGCTTCAGATTCCTGCCACGTACAGCCGAATTGATGGAGTCCAATTTATGGGACATGATGTAGTGGCGCCATCCCGAAGTAATGTCATATGACGGTTCCTGGATGGTTTCACTATGCCATTAGGATGGAAATGAGTTTAGTAGGAAATGCCTATTCCAACGGTTATTATCGATATTATCGTTATCAACGTTATTATTGTTATTGTTATTATTGTTTTTATCGTTATTATTATTATTATAGTTATTATTATTATTATAGTTATTATTATTATTATTATTATTATTATTATTATTATTATTATTATTATCCTTATAATCGCTATTATTGTAATTACTGTTATTATTATTATTATTTTTATTATTTTCGTTATTATCGTTATTATCATTATTATCATCATTATTGTTTATAATATTACTATAATTAACGTTATTATTGTTATTATTGATAATAATATTATTTTTATTATCTTTATTATTGTTATTATCGTTATTATAAATATTTTTGTCATTAATGTTATTATCGTTATTATCGATATTATCTTTATTATCGTTATTGTCGTTATTATCGTTATTATCGTTATTATTGGGTTATTATTATTATCGTTATTAACGCCATAATCGTTATTATTGCTATTATTATTAATATTTTCGTTATTACCGTTATTATCGTTATTAATTTAATTTTTGTTTTCTTTATTATCGTTATTATCGACATTATTAATATTATTATCGTTATTTTCCTTCTTACCGTTATTATCGTTATTAATTTTATTTTTGTTTTCTTTATTATCGTTATTATCGACATTATTAATATTATTATCGTTATTTTCCTTCTTACCGTTATTATTGTTATTATTATTATTAATATTATTATCGTTATTATAATTATCATCGTTATTATCGCTATTATTTTTAATATTATTATTGTATTTATCGTTACTATCGTTTTTATCAATATTACGGTTATCGTTATTATCTTTATTATTATTATTATCATTAATAATATTATTATTGTTATCATCGTTATTGTCGTTAATATTGTTATTATTTTTATCGTTATTATCGTTATTATTGTTATTATACTTATTATCGATATTATTGTTATTATCGATATTATTCTTACCATTATTTACGTTATAATCTTTATTATAATTATAGTTATTATCATTGTTCTCGATATAATCGTCATTATCTTTATTATTGTTATTATTATTATCGCTATTATAGTTATTATCGTAATTATCGTTGGAATTCTTATCATTATTATTACCGTTATTATCGTTATTATCGTTATTGTTGTTACAATTATAATCGTTATTTTTGTTATTATCGTTATTATTGTTATTATTATTACTATTTTAATCGTAATTATATATAATATTATTATCATTATTATCTTTATTATTGTTACGGTCGTTATTACCGTTTTTATTGCTATAGTTATTATCTGTAATATCGTTATTATCGCTATTGTTGTTATTATTATTATTATTATCGTTATTAACGTTTTTATCGATATTATTATTATTACTAATATCGTTATTATTGTAATTATTGATATTATCATTACTGTTATTATGACTATTAGTGTTATTATTGTTACTATTATTAATGTTATTATCGTTTTTACTGCTAATTTGTTATTTTTGATATTATTATTATTATTATTATTATTATTCTCTGTATTATCGTTATCATTGCTATTATCGCAATTATTGTTATTCCAATTATTATTGTTAACGTTATTATTGTCATTATTATAATTACTATTTACGTTATAATCGTTATTATACTTACTTATTATTATTTTCGTTTTTCTCGTCTTTTCGTCATTATTGTTATCATTATTATCATTGTTTTTATTAGTATTTTATAGTCATAATTGTTATTATTGTTTTTAATATTATTATTATTATGGTCATTATCATTATTATCGTTATTATCGTTATTAAGGTTAATATTATTATCGTTATTATCGATATAATAATTAATAACGTTATTATTATTATGGTTTGAAGTGATAATATTGATATTAATATTATTATTACTATCGTTATTATCACTATTCTCGTTATTATCGTTTATAGCGTTATTATCGTCATTATTGTTATTAATATTATTGTTATAATCATTATTATAGTTATTATCGATATTATTGATATTGTTATTATCGTTATTATCGTTATTATCTTTATTTTTATTGTTGCTAATTTTATTATTGCTGATTTTATAGATAATTACTTACTGCTAATTTTACCATCGTTATTATCGTTAAAATCGTCATTAGAATATAATTGACACGATAGAATGTAAATCAATGAAATTGAAGGAGATTTCAACTTTTGTTTTTCGACTATTCCCGTATATGTTCGAAGATTCGAATATACGATATGAAGCATTGTTTAAAAATTTGATGGAAATATAAAATAGATGTATGATCATATGAAATGCTATTTCCTAAATAGATTGGTGACATTTTTCAAACGGTGGGACAAGTATTTTCAAAGATTTTAATGTTTCATCTTCGCATATAGCCATATTCGCACATTTCGATTAAATTTTTCTACAATAATAATGTTAATACGCGTATTTATACATAGAAGAAACGTTATATTCCAATTATATTCGTTATTCTGCGTCGATAGAATTTAAAATTAATTATATTGAAATCGATTTCAACTTTCCGTTTTTCGAATTTACACGTATATGAGCGAAAAATCGTATATACGATATGAAATAATGATAAAAACTTAGATTCCAATACAAAATAGATCATTGACCTTATGAAAGGCAATGTTCTGAATCGATTGGTAACATTTTTAAACTGTGGCACAAGTATTATTGAAGATTTCACTATTTCATCTTCGCAAATACCGAAATTCGCGTATGTCGATTAAGTTTTTCGACAATTATCATATTAAAACGCGTATTTAAACATAGTAAAAACGTTATATTCTTTATTGTGCATCGATAGAATATAAAATCAATGAAATTGAACGAGATTTCAACTTTTCGTTTTTCGACGATACGCGTATATGAGCGAAAAATCGTATATACGATATGAAAGAATGTTAAAAACTTTGATTCCAATATAAAATAGATGTTTTATCTTATGAAATGATATGTCCTGAATCGATTGGTAACATTTTTCAAACTGTGGCACAAGATTACAGGATTTAATCTTCACATATACCGAAATTCGCATATGTCCATTACGTTTTTCGACAATTATCATATGAATAACCGAATTTAAACTTAATAAAGACGGCATAATCTTGTTAAATTCTTTTTTTTTGCGCCGAATGAAAATAAAATCATAGAAAATGAACAAGAATTCAACTTTTCGTTTTCTATGATACGCCTATATGAGCGAAAAATAGTATATACGATATGATCCAGTGTTAAAAGCTCCGATACCAATATAAAACAGATGTTTGAACTTATGAAATACAATGTTCTAAATTGTTTGGTAACATTTTTGAAACTGTGACACAATTATTATTAAAGACTTCACGATTTTACTTTCACTTATAGGGAAAATCGATTATGTCAATTAAATTTTTTGACAATTACCATATTATAACGCGTATATAAATATAGTAAAAACGTTATATTCTTATTATATTCTTTATTCTGCGTCGATTGAATATGAAATCAATGAATTTTACCAGATTTCAACTTTAATTTTTTCGATGATACGCGAATATGAGCGAAATATCGTATATACGTTATGAAAGAATGTTAAAAACTTTGATTCCAATATAAAATAGATGTTTGATCTTATGAAATGCAATGTTCTGAATCGATTGGTAAAATTTTTCTAATTGTGGTACAAGTATTATTAAAGATTTCACGATTTTATCTTCGCATATTCCGAAATTCGCGTCTATCGATAACGTTTTTCGACAATTATCATATGAAAACGCTTATTTAAACATAGTAAAAACGTTATATTCTTGTTATATTCTTATTCTGCATCGATAGAATATAATATCAATGAAATGGAACGAGATTTCAACTTTTCGTTATTCGACGATACGCGAATATGAACGAAAAATCGTATATACGATATGAAAGAATGTTAAAAACTTTAATTCCAATATAAAATAGATGTTTGATCTTATGAAATGCAATGTTCTGAATCGATTGGTAACATTTTTCAAACTGTGGCACAAGTATTATTAAAGATTTCACGATTATAACTTCGCATTTAACGAAATTAGCATATGTCGATTTGGTTTTTCGACAATTATCATATGAAAACGCATATTTAAACATAGTAAAAACGTTATAATCTTGTTAAATTCATTATTCTGCATCGATAGAATATAAAATCGATGAAATTGAACGAGATTACAAGTTTTCGTTTTTCGACGATACGCGTATATGAGCGAAAAATCGTATATACGATATGAAAGAATGTTAAAAACTTTGATTCCAATATAAAATAGATGTTTGATCTGAAGAAATGCAATGTTCTGAATCGATTGGTAACATTTTTCTAACTGTGGCACAAGTATTATTAAAGATTTCACGATTTTATCGTCGCATATACCGAAGTTCGCGTATGTCGATAATAACGTATATATTGATAGTAACGATAACAATAATAATATTAGTAACAATAATAACGATTACAATAGTAGTAATAAAAACAATATTAACAATAATAACGATATTTACGATAAAAAAAATAACATTAATAACGGTAATAACGATAAAAGCGATAGTAACGAAATTAACGAAAATAATAAAAATAATTATAATGTTAACAATAAAAACGATAATAAAAATAATTACGATAAAAAAGAGAGTAATACCCATCATAATGGTAATAACGATTATACCGGTAATAATAATAATAATAATGACGATAATAACGGCCATAACAATAATAATAGTTTTAATAATAACACTAATAATAATAACTATAATAATGATAATAAAAATAAAAACGATAATAATGACAATATCGAATATAATAATACCAATAATATCGATAATAACGATTTTAATATAAATAATAATAACAAGATTAACAGTAATAACTATAATGACGATAGTAACGATAATAATAATAACAATAATAATGATAACAGCGATTTTAACGATAATAATAATAATGATAATAGCGAAAATAAATTTAAAAACGATGACAACGATATTAATAATGAAAATAATTAAGATAATAACGATAATAAAGATAATAATAATATTAACAAAAACAATAATAACAATAATATTAATAACGATAATAACGGTATTATGGAAATTAATAATAATAATATAAACGATAATATTCATAATAATAATAATAATAAAAATAATAATAATAATAACAATAATATCGATAATAACGATAACAGCGTATTAAAAATAATAAAAACAAATGTAATAACGATAATAAGGATCATTAAGATTATAACGATACAAATAATATAAATTTTACCAATAATAACGATAACAGGGATGATAGTAATAACAATAACAACGATAATAACTATAATAACGAAAATAAATATTATAATAATAACAATTATAGAGATATTTACGATAATAACGATAATAATTATAATAATATTGTTAATAACTTTGCTAACGATAATAACGATAATAACGATAATAACGATAATAATAATAACGTAAATAACGATAATAGTAATAATAAAAATAACGGTAATAACGGAAAAACGTTAATAATAATAATAATTATAAAGGTAACAACGCTTTTAACGATAATTACGATATTAATAATAACAATAATAACGATGATAAGGATAATATTGATAATACCGATAATGACGATAATAAGAATAATTCTAATAATAAAGATAACAACGATATAAACAATAATAACAATAATAATAAATATAGCGTTAATAGCGATAACAATAATATCAATATTAACAAAAATATCGATAATAATAATAACAATAATGACAATAAATTCGATAATAATTGTAATAATAATAAAGATATAAACGATAATAAGGATAGTAATGTTAATAATTATAACGATAATAATTATAATAACGATAAAAACTATGATAATGAAAATAATGATAATAATAACATTAATGACGATAATAACGATAAATCGATGATAACGATTATATTAACGTCAAAAGCGATAATAACGATAATAATAATAACAGTAACAACGATATTAGTAATAATAAAAATAACAATATTATCGATAATAACGACAATGATAAAAATAATAATTACAAAGATAACGATAATATTGTTAGAAAAGTAACTATAAAAACAATAAAAACGATAATAACAATAATAACGTTAATAATAATAGTTTGATAACAATAATAACAATAATAACGAATATAACAGTAAAACGATCATAATAATAACAATAATAATGTTAAAATTAATACTAATGATAACGATTATAACAATAATAACGATATAAATAATAATAATAACAATAATAATAAAAATAATAATAATAATAACGATAATAATAATTGTAATAATAATAATAGTAACAATAATAACGATAATAAAGATAATAACGTTAACAACATTAGCAACAATAACTATAATAACGATAATAATATCAGTTATAATAACACTAACATCAATAATATATACAATAACGTTATAACGATGACAATAATAACGATAGTAACGATAATTTCGACTATTATAATACCAATAATAACGAGAATAACGATATTAATAATAATAATAATAACAATAATAATAACGATAATTACGATAACAACCATAAAATAATAACGATAATAACGATAATAATAATAACAATAATAACGGTAATAACGATAATACTAATAATAGTAATAATGTAAAGAATGATACTAACGATAATAATAATATCAGTAACAAAGTTAATAATGATAATAACGTTAATGATAATAACAATAATAACGTTAATAATTTTAAGAACGATATTAACGATAATAATAATAACAGTATTATCAATAATAACGATAATAATGATAATATCGATTATAATAATAATAATAATAATAATAATAATAATAATAATAAAAATAATAATAACAATAATGAAGGTAATAATTACATTAATAAAATTGATGTTAATAATAATAACGGTATAAAAGATAATAACCATAATAATAGTTGTAAGAATAACAATAATAACATTAATAACGTTAATAATTTATTCAAAATAATAATAATAACAATAACAACGAAAATAACGATAATAATGATAATATCGATAATAATAATAATAATAATAATAATAATAATAATAATAATAATAATAATAATAACAATAATAATAATAATAATAATAATTATAATAAGAATAGCGATTATAACGATAATAGTAATAACATTATTAACGATAATAACGATAATAATTATAATAATAATAACAATAATAATGATAGTAACGATAACAATAAGAACAATAATAACGTTAATATCGATAACAATAATAACAATATTAATGATAATAACGATAATAATAATAATAATAATAATAATAATAATAATAATAATAATAATAATAATAATAATAATAGGAATAGTAACGATAATACAGATAATAACAGTAATCATAAAACGATAATAACGAAAATAGTAAAAATAATTATAACGAAAAAAACGATAATAACGATAACAATAATAATATCAATAAAGATAATAACGATATTAATGATAATAACGATAATAATAATAACGATAATAACTATAATAATAATAACAATAATAACGATGATTATGATAAAACCGATAATAACAATAATAATAATAATAACAATAATAATGATAATAACGATAAAAACGGTAATAACGATAATAATAACGATAATTACGATAATAACAATAATAACAATAATGACAATAATAACGATCCTAACGAAAATAATAATAATAAATGTAATAATAACGATAATAACGATAATAACAATAATAAGGATTATGACGATTATAATGATAATAATAAGGACAATATTAAGGAAGATGACGATATTAACGGTAATAACCATAGTAATAATAATAATCACGATAGAACCCCTCCAATTCTGGTCTGCCGGAACGATCTAACGTCTATCCCTGTTCCGCTGGTCTTGAAGCGCTGGTGGATGTTTCCGACTACGTCTGTGTAAAATTTACCTTCGCAAGTTTCAGGAGGATCACGTCTGGCCTTGTTCTCTTTCTCGGCCTGTCCTCCGATTTGCTCGGCTTCTTTTTCTCCTGCTGTGGGTGTTTCATCACCTTCGTCGCTAGTTTGTCCTAATTTCATCATTTCTTAACGATCTCCGTCCACTTGGTGGCTTCGATCGTCGTCGTCTCTTGCCTTGGTCTTTTGAGGCTATCTTGAGGCAACCGCGCCGGACTTGTGGCTACCCTTTTAATTGCGCCAGCATCAGTTAGAAAATTTGCCCTAGGGCTTTGAGATACTCGGGCGAGGGACCTCGCTCGCTTATTGACTATTCTTCGAGATTCATAAATGAACTCGGGGCTGTCTATGATGTCCTCCATTTCTGGGAGCCCTTGCTTAATATGGTTGTTAACGTTGGGCTGTCTAATAATAGCCGCCTTCATTTTGGCAAGGAGTACTTTCGCTTGAGCGAGGATCTCACTCTCTCCATCTTGTGATGTCCCAATCGCAGGATGCATAGGTGATGTCAAGCCGGAGAACCGAGTGCTATCAACTGCCCTGGCAGCCAATTGCCACCCCTCCAAATGGCTTTCCTCATATTTTAGCCTTCCTGTCGCCATAGACAAACAGCAGAGAAGATCTCCTACCTCTGGTGCCCTTCCTGTAGCAATATCCAGAGTTGGGGCCACGTAGCCTACACCAAGCTCCTGGCAGTCCTGGTTGGCCTGCTCTAAAACCACCTGACACAGCCGTGGCTTGAGAGTCTCTTCCACGACAGCATTTAACTCTTTCTGTACTATCCAGCATAAGAAATATAATTATTGGAAGGCGAGCTCCCCAAAGAAAAGGAAGGGAAGGGAAGAAAGCTTGGTAGTGAGAGAAAGAATAGAATAAGATATACGAAGATAAAAAGACAAGAAAAACAAAGGTAGGAATAGCCGTACAAGAACATTCACTCGCCATTCACACAGTCCCTTTTAGTAGCCTCCTACGACAAGCAGGGTGTACAATGGGAGTATTCTACCTCTCCCTACTCACAGGAAGTAATAATAATAGTAATAATAATAATAATAATAATAACGATAATAACGATAATAACAATAATAGTAATGATAACAATAAAGATAAAAACGATATTAACGATATTAACTAAAATAAAAAATAACAATAATAACAATAATAACATTTATAATGATAATAACGATAATAATATTTATAATAATAACAACAATAATAATAAAAACAGAAAATTGCGATAATAATAGTAGTAATAATAACAATAATAACAATAATTGCGATAATATCGATATTAAGAAAAATAAATAACGATAATAACGAAAATATCGATAATAATAATAATAATAATAATAACAATAATAACGATAATAATAATAATAATAATAATAATAATAATAATAATAAATATAATAACGATAATAACGATAATAACGAAAATAATGATAATAAGGATAATAATAATAATAATATCAACAATAACGATAATATCAAAAATAATAAGAACAATAATACCGATAATAACGATAATAACGATAATAATAATTACAATAATAACGATAACAACGATAAAAAAGATAAAAATAACATTAATTATATCCAAAATAAGGATAATAACGATAATAACGATAATAATAAAAACAATAATAGCATAATAATGATAATAAGGATAACAATAACAATAATGATACCAATAACAACGATAATAACGATAATATTGATAATAAGGATAATAACGATAATAATAATAACAACACTAAGGAAAATAACGATTATAATGAGAATAATGATAATAATATTCAAAATAATAACAATAATAACGATAATAATGATAATGATAGTAGTAATAATAACAATAATAACAATAATAACGATAATAATGATTTTAACGATAATAATAATAACTATATCAACGATAGTAGTGATAATAACAATAACAATATTAGCAATAATATCGATAAAAATAATAACAATATTAACGATAATATCGACAATAATAATAAAAAAAGTAACAATAATAACGATAATAACGATAATAGCGGTACTATTAGTAGTAATAATAACAATAATAACAACAATAACGATATTAACGATTTTAATAATAACGATATTAACGAACGTATCGATAATAACAATATCAAAATTAACGATAATATCGATAATAATAATAATACCAATAATAACGATAGAAGCGATAATAACGATTATAATAATAATGGTAATAAAGACACTAACGACAATAATAATAATATTATCGATTATAATGCTAATAACGATAATAATATTAATAATAATAAGAATGACTATGATATGGAAAATAACGATAATAATAATAATAATAATGACGATAATAACGATAATAACGATAACGCGATAATAAAAAAACAATAATAATAATAATAACAGTAATAAATATAATAACGATAATAACGATAATAACGATAATAACGATAATAATAATAATAATAATAAAGCTGACAACAATATTAACGTTAATAAAAATAATAAAAATAACAACAATAACAATAATAATAATAATAATAATAATAATATTGAAAATAACGATAATAATGATGACACCGATAACAATAATAACAATACTAACGAAAATATCGATAATAATAATAATAATAATAACAATAGTAACGAGAAAAACGATGATATCGATATCTACACTAATAACAATAATAATAATTAAGATTATAACTTTAATAGTAATATTAATAATAATGATAATAAAGATATTAACGTTAATAGTAGTAATAATATTATAGTAGTAATATAATTATAGTAGTAATAATAATAATAATAACAATAATAACGATAATAGTAATAACTATATTAACGACAATAATAATAATAATGATAACGATAACGACGATAATAACGAAAATAATAATAATAATAATAATAAAGATTATAACGATATTAATGATAATATCTATAATAACCTTAACAATAAATACCATAATAACATCAATAATAATAGTAATATGAACGATACTAACGATGACAATGATAATAATGGTAATAATAATAATAATAACGATAATAACGTTAATAACGATAATATTAATAATAATAATAGCGACAATAATGATAATATTAATAGCAATTATAACGATAATAACGAAAATAACGATAATAACATTAATAATAATTATAATAATAATAATAATATAGATAATTATCATAAAACGATAATGACAATATTAATAATAATAAATATTTAAACGTTAATAATATTAATAACGATTATAACGATAATTATAATAACATTAAAGACGATAGTTATGATGATAGAGATAATTACGATAATAATAAATAATAATAACAATAACAATAATAACGATAGTAATGACAGTAACTATAATTATGATAATAACGATTATAATAATAACGATAATAACGATAATGGTACTAATATTAGTAACCATAATAACAATATTTACGATAATAATAATGATAATAATAAAGATAACAACGATATTAACGAAAATAACATTAATAATAATAACAGATTTAACAATAATATCGACAAAAATAATAATAATAATAGCATTATTAAACATAATAATGATAATAATAATACAAATAATTACGACAATAACGTTAATCATTATAATAATAATAACGAAAATAACATTAGAAAGATATTAACGATAGTAACGGTAATAATAGTAACAATAACAACGATAATAATGATAATAACGATAATATCATTAATAATATTAATAGTAATAACGAAATAAAAGATATGAACGATGACAACGATAACTATAGTAACAATATTAACGATTATGACGATAATAACGATAATAATAATAATAATAATAATAATAAATATAATAACGATAATAATAATAAAATTGATTACGATAATTACGCTAATATCTATAATAATAATACCAATAATTACGATAATAACGATAATAATGAT